>NC_092708.1:2168367-2229271 GCF_047496885.1 Scyliorhinus torazame | reverse complement strand
GTTCTATATAACTAACATAATTTTCGAGCTTTTATACTCGATACCCTGTCCTATGAAGGCAAGCATGCCATATGCTTTCTTTACCACCATTTCCACCTGTGCTGCCACTTTTAAGGATCTGTGACCTGCACACCCAGATCTCTCTGTGTCTCTGCTCCTGATGGTTCTGCCATTTATTCTCTAGCTCCCACCTGAATTGGATCCACCAAAATCCATCACCTCGCATTTGTCCGTGTTAAACTCCATCTGCCATTTCTCTGCCCAATTTTGCAGCCTATATATATCCTGTTGTATTCTCTGACTATCTTCATCACTATCAGCACCTCCTGCAATCTTGCTAATCAGACCCACTGCATCAAGGAATAGACTGGGTTGATGCTGGTAAAATGTTTGCCCTGGTTGGAGAATCTAGAACCAGGAGCCACAATTTCAACACCAGGGGGAAGCCACTTAGGGGACGGAGTTGAGGAGAAATTTATGATGTAGTGTAGATTTATTTGTTCTTATGGGCAGCGCGCTAGCATTGTGGCTAGCACAATTGCTTCACAGCTCCAGGATCCCAGGTTCGATTCCGGCTTGGGTCACTGTGCGGAGTCTGCACGTCCTCCCCGTGTGTGCGTGGGTTTCCTCCGGGTGCTCCAGTTTCCTCCCACAGTCCAAAGATGTGCGGGTTAGGTGGATTGGCCAGGATAAATTGCCCCTTAGTGTTTGGGTGGGGTGCTCTTTCCAAGAGCCGGTGCAGACTCAGGGGGCCGAATGGCCTCCTTCTGCACTGTAAATTCAATGATAATCTATGATTAATCTAGGACAAAGGTTCGGCACAACATCGTGGGCCGAAGGGCCTGTTCTGTGCTGTATTTTCTATGTTCTATGTCTTTACACAGAGTGTTGTGAATCTCTGGGATTCTCCACCCCAGAGACCTGTGGAAGCTCAGTCACTGAGAATGTTTCAAGCAGAGATTGATAGATTTCTAAGTACCAATGACAGGGTATATGGGGAGGGGGGTGTAACAGGCATTCAAGTGCCTGGTCAGCCATGATCGTATTGAATAGTGGAGCAGGATCGATGGGCTGAATGGCCCCCTCCTGTTCCTATGTTCATGTTTGAAAGGAGAAACCGTTCTAAGATTGCCGATTTGGGTCAGGCTGACTTCAATGGAATGAGACCGAGATTGGGTAAATCTGTTAATTGGTAAAACAATAGATGTTAGAAAGTGATCCCGAAGCTGTTGAGATGCTGAGAGAATGTATTGTCCGTTTTAATTGAGTGCCAGCTGTGCCTCAGTTGTCGCACTCTCGCCTCTGAATCAAGGTTCGAATCCCACTCCAGGGCTGAAGTACAAATAACAAAACTGACACTTCAGTGCAGTACAGAGGGAGTGGTAACGGGGGGATGGTAACGGGGGGGATGGTAACGGGGGGGGATGGTAACGGGGGGGGATGGTAACGGGGGGGGATGGGAACGGGGGGGGATGGTAACGGGGGGGATGGTAACGGGGGGGGATGGTAACGGGGGGGGATGGGAGCGGGGGGGGATGGGAACGGGGGGGGATGGGAACGGGGGGGGATGGGAGCGGGGGGGGATGGGAACGGGGGGGGATGGGAACGGGGGGGGATGGGAGCGGGGGGGGTGGGAACGGGGGGGGGTGGGAACGGGGGGGGGTGGGAACGGGGGGGGATGGGAACGGGGGGGGATGGGAACGGGGGGGGATGGGAACGGGGGGGGATGGGAGCGGGGGGGGATGGGAGCGGGGGGGGATGGGAGCGGGGGGGGATGGGAGCGGGGGGGGATGGGAGCGGGGGGGGATGGGAACGGGGGGGATGGTAACGGGGGGGGAATGGTAACGGGGGGGAATGGTAACGGGGGGGGTGGGGGGTGGTAACGGGGCAGATGGTAACGGGGGGGGGATGGTAACGGGGGGGGATGGTAACAGCCATTGGCTCTGTGCCTGCAGTTGGAGGGGTTCAGTGTGGGGAGAGCTGGAAGGGGTTCAGTGTGGGGAGGGCTGGATTTGGATCTTACTCGTACTCGGGCTGTATTTCCCGGGAGTATGTCAGGGACAGGGACAGTCATTGTCAGGGTGCAGGGTTGTGAAGTAAAGTCCAGGTGCGAAGACTGCAGTTTGAGCAGCCACTTGTGTGAGTTCCTGGATCTCGTGCAATATGCCAGTAATGGACGGCAGTCCCTCTGTTTCCACAGGGCGTCGTGGAGCATGAGGACGAGGACAGTCTCCTGTCGTCACTGCTCAGCCTCAACCCTCAAACTGTCTGGATTATTCTGATGACCGGTGGCGGACATTTTGCTGGAGCTGTGTTTCGAGGGTAAATACGAGACCGCGTGACTATTAAAGCACAAGTGGCTGGCGGAAGAGCACCCTCTGAGTGCCTGGGGGAGTCGAGCTGGGAGAGTGGGTGGATAGAGTCAAGATTCATTTCAGATGCAACTCTTTTTAAATAAATGTTTATACATGACCAGGCACACGCAATAATATAATAATCTTTATTGTCACAAGTAGGCTCACAATAACACTGCAATAAAGTTACAGTGAAAAGCCCCTAGTCGCCACATTCCGGCGCCTGTTTGGGTACACCGAGGGAGAATTCAGAATGTCCTAATTACACCACAGCACATCTTTGGACTGTGGGAGGAAACCGGAGCACCCGGAGGAAACCCACGCAGACACGGGGAGAACGTGCAGACTCCGCACAGACAGTGACCCAAGCCGGGAATCGAACCTGGGACCCTGGAGCTGTGAAGCAATTGTGCTAACCACTGTGCTACCGTGCCGTCCATGCAATAGAAATAAGAAAGATTGGACTCCTTTGTTGAAAATACTGTAATGCAATATCGAAAGAGTTTTTAAAAACCTATTAATTCATCCTTCTGCTTTGCTGTATTGCAAATCAGAACTCAAATTCTGAAGCAATTTAGAATGGGTAGGTACTAACTTACAAAAGTTTTATGGAAATCGGTCCAAGAGGTTACTGAAGGGGTCACCTTTACGTGACTTGTGGGTTACTACATGGCCGTGTAGCTTGGCAAGAGCATTGACTGAGGATTAGTGACACTGTGTACCCACAATGGCCTTAATGTGGTGGGTCGCTGTGGTTTGAACTGGTTGCCAAAGGCCACAATCGCAGCCAATGCCCTGCTCAATGGGCACAGACAGGAATGCTCCAGCGTCACTTGTTCCACCCACGTTGATGGGACATCTTCCTGCTCCATGTGTGAACGACGGCTCTGGCAGGAGATAGAACCAATTCATGGACTTGAGGGGAAATTACTGACCTGACTGGCTGGTGAAATAATGAAAGCAAAATAGAAAATGCTGGAAATACTTCATTCCTGGCAGCATCCAGGAGAGAATAATTATCCAGTGCCTTCTTTAAACCTCGATTGAAACTGCCTCAATCACACAGACACAGTGTATTCTCGATCATCGGCTCTCGCTGCGTCAACATGTTTTCCCCATGTTGCCTTTGCTACTTTCGCCAATTACCTGAAATTGATGCCCTCTGCTTCTCCATCCCGACATCAATGAGAACAGTATCTTTGCATCTACTCTTCCCACCCCTTATAATCATAACCTCCTCCTTCATGTCTAAAATAAACCCCAAGATTCTGTATTCCTCAATAACCGCTATCTCAACCAGCCCAGAGACCCCTCGGTCTGTGCTCCTGCACTCCTCACAGAATTATAATAATAATCGCTTGTTGTCACTTCAATGAAGTTACTGTGAAAAGCCCCTAGTCGCCACATTCCAGCGCCTGTTCGGGGAGGCTGATCCGGGAAATGAAGCGACGCGGCTGGCCTTGTTCTGCTTTACAAGCCAGCTGTTTAGCCCACTGTGCTAAACCAGCCACTGGTTCTTCCTCATAAAATATATAATTCTCTGCGTTAATACGCCCGCCATTCCATCTCTCCCGTCTGGATCATTTTTTAAAAAATTAATTGATGGGAGGTGGGCACCAGGAGCTGGGCCAGCAATTATTGCCCATCCCTAATTGCCCTTCAACTTTTAGAGAGCACTTCAGGGTCAACCACATTGCTGTGGGTCTGGAGACACATGTAGGACTGACCAGGTAAGGACAGCAGAAGTCCCCATAGCCCCAGATGGCCATAGGCTGCTTTCCCCTTTGAGGGGCAGAGCTGTCTGGTGGTGATTTAACCTGAGAACCCCACACCTCAGGGGAGGGGCAAGGTTGAGAGGGCGGGGCCTTCATGAATAACCACAGCTGGTACGGGGATTGAACCCACGCTGCTGGCCTCGCTCTGCAACACAAATTAGCTGTACAGCCCACTGAGCTGTTCTTGTGTACTATAACTCTGTCACCAGTGGGACCGTGTAGAGGCAGCTTTACTCTGTATCTAACCCCGTGCTGTACCTGTCCTGGGAGTGTTTGATGGGGACAGTGAAGAGGGAGCTTTACTCTGTATCTAACCCCGTGCTGTACCTGTCCTGGGAGTGTTTGATGGGGACAGTGTAGAGAGAGCTTTACTCTGTATCTAACCCCGTGCTGTGCCTGTCCTGGGAGTGTTTGATGGGGACAGTGTAGAGGGAGCTTTACTCTGTATCTAACCCCGTGCTGTGCCTGTCCTGGGAGTGTTTGATGGGAACAGTGTAGAGGCAGCTTTACTCTGTATCTAACCCCGTGCTGTGCCTGTCCTGGGAGTGTTTGATGGGGACAGTGTAGAGGCAGCTTTACTCTGTATCTAACCCCGTGCTGTACCTGTCCTCGGAGTGTTTGATGGGGACAGGGTAGAGGGAGCTTTACTCTGTATCTAACCCCATGCTGTACCTGTCCTGGGAGTATTTGATGGGGACAGTGTAGAGGGAGCTTTACTCTGTATCTAACCCCGTGCTGTACCTGTCCTGGGACTGTTTGATGGTGACAGTGAAGAGGGAGCTTTACTCTGTATCTAACCCCGTGCTGTACCTGTCCTGGGAGTGTTTGATCGGGACAGTGTAGAGGGAGCTTTACTCTGTATCTAACCCCGTGCTGTACCTGTCCTGGGAGTGTTTGATGGAGACAGTGTAGAGGAATCTTTACTCTGTATCTAACCCCGTGCTGTACCTGTTCTGGGAGTGTTTGATGGAGACAGTGTAGAGGGAGCTTTACTCTGTATCTAACCCCGTGCTGTACATGTCCTGGGAGTGTTTGATGGGGACAGTGTAGAGGGAGCTTTACTCTGTATCTAACCCCGTGCTGTACCTGTCCTGGGAGTGTTTGATGGGGACAGTGTAGAGGGAGCTTTACTCTGTATCTAACCCTGTGCTGTACCTGTCCTGGGAGTGTTTGACAGTGGTGGGGCTGTATGTTGTGCTGTATTTAATGACTCGGTATGATTATTCCTCTCCCTCAGGAATGAAGCAGTCCTCCATAAGACGTTTCATCGATATACCGTGCGAGCGAAGCGTGGAGTTGCCCAGGGCGCACGGGACGCTCAGAACCGAAGCCGAGTGCCCAAGTCAGCTGGCGCCTCGCTCCGGCGTTACAACGAAGCTGCTCTTGTCAAGGTGACTGGTTTGTAATCTCCCTCACCTTGATTGCCCCTGTGTACAAAGCACACTCACCACGAAGCACATTGGCAAGGGCCGCGTGGCTCATAGCCGCACGATATTGGACTTCGATGGAGACAAGCAGGCTTTCCGTCAGCATTTGTCACCAGTCAGAATGTTCCAAACCACTTTGCAGCTAACGCCGTGCATCTGAAGTCCGGGCACGGTTGTAATTTAAGAAATATTAGGCTGGATTCTCTGAAAATAAGACTGTCCCCACGCTGGCGTAAGAACGGCGGAGTTTTACTCGCGAAATTACTGGAAAAACGTAAACAAATTCCTAGCCCTGCAGGGACCCAGAGTGAATCTTTCAGCTTTTGCTGCAGATACGATCCCCCGCACTTGCGGGTCAGAGGCCACGAGTGTGCATGGCGCCGGCCTCCAGCGGCCACGCGTGTGCATGTCCCGGGCCTCCAGCGGCCGTGCTCCATGGCGGATTCGGACCGCGGAGCCAGACTGAAGAAAGATTCCCCCCCGATCGGCCATGCGCCCCAGCCTCAACCCCCGCACACTTAATCCCCGGATGCCTATAAGGCCCCCAGCAGGACTCCGATCACTCCGCCCCCAGCCGGGTGGGCCGCGGACTGAGTGCAGCCGCCACGCGAGCATCCCGACCGGCAATAGGTGGTTAGTTCCACGCCGTCGGGAACTCGGCCGGTTGGGAGCGAACGAATGATGAGCAGGCCTCTGGCAATGGCCCCCAGTGACTCCACGGTGACACCGATTTCCGGTGCCCGCGGAATCGACGGCGTCAAACTGGATTAATCCAGGCCGCGATTAAGGCATCGGGCTGCAGAGAATCCAGCCCATTGTGTCCAATTTATGCACAGCTGAAGCTCACAAGCAACACGGGTATAGAAAACTTCTAATTGTAGACATATCATTTTTCAGTTCCACATGAGGTGGCAAGCAGGGGCCCTTGTTAAAGATCGTGCCCTCTGACAGTGCGGCACTCCCTCAGTACTGACCCTCTGACAGTGCAGCACTCCCTCAGTACTGACCCTCTGACAGTGCAGCACTCCCTCAGTACTGACCCTCTGACAGTGCAGCACTCCCTCAGTACTCACCCTCTGAGAGTGCAGCACTCCCTCAGTACTGACCCTCTGACAGTGCAGCACTCCCTCAGTACTGACCCTCTGACAGTGCAGCACTCCCTCAGTACTGACCCTCTGACAGTGCGGCACACCCTCAGTACTGACCCTCTGACAGTGCAGCACTCCCTCAGTACTGACCCTCTGACAGTGCGGCACTCCCTCAGTACTGACCCTCTGACAGTGCGGCGCTCCCTCAGTACTGACCCTCTGACAGTGCGGCACTCCCTCAGTACTGACCCTCTGACAGTGCAGCACTCCCTCAGTACTGACCCTCTGACAGGGCAGCACTCCCTCAGTACTGACCCTCTGACAGTGCGGCACTCCCTCAGTACTGACCCTCTGACAGTGCGGCACTCCCTCAGTACTGAGCCTCTGACAGTGCGGCACTCCCTCAGTACTGACTCTCTGACAGTGCGGCACTCCCTCAGTACTGACTCTCTGACAGTGCGGCACTCCCTCAGTACTGACCCTCTGACAGTGCGGCACTCCCTCAGTACTGACTCTCTGACAGTGCGGCACTCCCTCAGTACTGACCCTCTGACAGTGCGGCACTCCCTCAGTACTGACCCTCTGACAGTGCGGCACTCCCTCAGTACTGAGCCTCTGACAGTGCGGCACTCCCTCAGTACTGACCCTCTGACAGTGCGGCACTCCCTCAGTACTGAGCCTCTGACAGTGCGGCACTCCCTCAGTACTGACTCTCTGACAGTGCGGCACTCCCTCAGTACTGACTCTCTGACAGTGCGGCACTCCCTCAGTACTGACCCTCTGACAGTCCAGCACTCCCTCAGTACTGACTCTCTGACAGTGCGGCACTCGCTCAGTACTGACCCTCTGACAGTGCGGCACTCCCTCAGTACTGACTCTCTGACAGTGCGGCACTCCCTCAGTACTGGCCCTCTGACAGTGCGGCACTCCCTCAGTACTGAGCCTCTGACAGTGCGGCACTCCCTCAGTACTGAGCCTCTGACAGTGCGGCACTCCCTCAGTACTGACCCTCTGACAGTGCGGCACTCCCTCAGTACTGAGCCTCTGACAGTGCGGCACTCCCTCAGTACTGACTCTCTGACAGTGCGGCACTCCCTCAGTACTGACCCTCTGACAGTGCGGCACTCCCTCAGTACTGACCCTCTGACAGTGCGGCACTCCCTCAGTACTGACCCTCTGACAGTGCAGCATGTCCCTCAGTACTGACCCTCTGACAGTGCGGCACCCCCTCAGTACTGACCCTCGGACAGTGCAGCACTCCCTCCGTACTGATCCTCTGACAGTGAGGCACTCCCTCAGTACTGACCCTCTGACAGTGCTGCACTCCCTCAGTACTGACCCTCTGACAGTGCAGCACTCCCTCAGCACTGACCCTCTGACAGTGCGGTGCTCCCTCAGTACTGACCCTCTGACAGTGCGGCACTCCCTCAGTACTGACCCTCTGACAGTGCGGCATTCCCTCAGTACTGACCCTCTGACAGTGCGGCACTCCCTCAGTACTGACCCTCTGACAGTGCAGCACTCCCTCAGTACTGACCCTCTGACAGTGCGGCACTCTCTCAGTACTGACCCTCTGACAGTGCGGCACTCCCTCAGTACTGAGCCTCTGACAGTGCGGCACTCCCTCAGTACTGACCCTCTGACAGTGCGGCACTCCCTCAGTACTGACTCTCTGACAGTGCGGCACTCCCTCAGTACTGACCCTCTGACAGTGCGGCACTCCCTCAGTACTGACTCTCTGACAGTGCGGCACTCCCTCAGTACTGACTCTCTGACAGTGCGGCACTCCCTCAGTACTGACCCTCTGACAGTGCGGCACTCCCTCAGTACTGACCCTCTGACAGTGCAGCAGTCCCTCAGTACTGACCCTCTGACAGTGCGGCACCCCCTCAGTACTGACCCTCTGACAGTGCGGCACCCCCTCAGTACTGATCCTCTGACAGTGAGGCACTCCCTCAGTACTGACCCTCTGACAGTGCAGCACTCCCTCAGTACTGACCCTCTGACAGTGCAGCACTCCCTCAGCACTGACCCTCTGACAGTGCGGTGCTCCCTCAGTACTGACCCTCTGACAGTGCGGCACTCCCTCAGTACTGACCCTCTGACAGTGCGGCACTCCCTCAGTACTGACCCTCTGACAGTGCAGCAGTCCCTCAGTACTGACCCTCTGACAGTGCGGCACCCCCTCAGTACTGACCCTCGGACAGTGCAGCACTCCCTCAGTACTGATCCTCTGACAGTGAGGCACTCCCTCAGTACTGACCCTCTGACAGTGCAGCACTCCCTCAGTACTGACCCTCTGACAGTGCAGCACTCCCTCAGCACTGACCCTCTGACAGTGCGGTGCTCCCTCAGTACTGACCCTCTGACAGTGCGGCATTCCCTCAGTACTGACCCTCTGACAGTGCGGCACTCCCTCAGTACTGACCCTCTGACAGTGCAGCACTCCCTCAGTACTGACCCTCTGACAGTGCGGCACTCCCTCAGTACTGACCCTCTGACAGTGCGGCACTCCCTCAGTACTGACCCTCGGACGGTGTGGTCTGTGGGGAAAGAGCAGCATGAGTGGAGTTAGTTGAATTGCTCTTTCAAGCAAACTGTCCTGTCAAGTTGGGCTGAATGGCCTCACCTGTACTGTACCAATTTGTGGTTGTATGCAGTAATTATAATACAGCACTGATTTGTTCCTTGGTTTTGTTAACCGGCCTGTTCTTCTCCTGCTTGTAGGATGTTGAGAATTTGTTAGCGAGTTGGTCCGAGTCTCTCCGGGTGGCAAGTGCCATCTTCCTCCGAAGTCCCAGCTACAACAAGGGTATCTTCTTCGGTGGCAAAGACTCCACCCTACACTCCAGCGACATCCGACTGCGGAGAATTCCTTTCCTCACGAGGAGAGCCACCTTTAAAGAAGTGAAACGGGTCCATTCAGTTCTGTCGTCCGTGGAGATTTACGGTGAGGCCCATTGTGCACAACACAAGCCACCTCTGTGTCACCAAGTGTCCAGTCTCACTGCCCAGGGACCCCCACCGTGCCTGGCTGCGGTCCAGGTCCCTCCCCCCAGCCCCCTGTCTGCATTCCAGGCGGTGCCGTAGTGGGATTGTCGCTGGACCAGTAACCCAGAGACCCAGGATTACAATCCGGGGACCCGGGTTCCAATTCCACCACAGCCGGCGATGGAATTTAGCTTCAATAGAATGTCTGGAATTTAAAATTCTGACATTGTCGATTGTTGTAAAACCCCACCTGCGTCACTGATGTCCTTTCGGGAAGGAAATCTGCCGTCCTTACCGGGTCTGGCCTCCATGTGACTCCAGGCCCAGAGCAATGGGGTTGACTCTTAACTGCCCCTCAAGGGCAATTGGGGATGGGCAATAAAAGGTGGCACAGCCTGCGACGCCCCCGACCCAGGAACGAGTAAAAAAGTGTGCCCAGGTGTGTCTCGGTGTAACCACTGAAGGTAAAAACTCACCACTATTCTTAGAATTCCCCCTATACCAAAAAGGGTCGACATTCTAAATTGTGAACAGGAATTCTCACTCCCCGACTCCTGTGCAGGCTTTGGCAGGTGCGATTCAGGTCAAACTATGTTTTCAAGTTATCCCGTATAACCCATACCTTCACAGAAGAATTTTACCTACTTACCACTTAGTCGCATCGATATCCTGGGTCCTGCGTTGCGAAGTAAGTAAAGTAGGTTTTGTAATAACCACTGTTTCAGGTTAAAACTTTTAAGTTATTTTATTATATTTTTTCTTTTAAAAGATGCAATCACTATCTTTACAGAAAAGTAAAGAGATCTGCTGTGGATTCTCCTGGTTTGTTGAAGAGACCTTCAGGTCCACCTTGACAATCTCTCTTCTTTAGCTATTGGTCTTCCTCAGATGTATTTGCTGTTCTGCTCGGTTGCCATGCTCTATCTTTCCCACGTACTGAGCTGTGAGAGCTGGCTTTCTCTCCTTTAGCTTTTGGTCTTTCTCAGATGTATTAGCTGTTTTAGCTCGGCTGCTTTGCTCTGTCCCTCTCCCATGACCGAGCTGTGAGAGCTGACTCTTGTTCCTTCTCTGCCCCTTTCTCAGGGTTTATATATCTTTCTAACAGTTATTAAGTTTTTATGGCTTTATTGTAAAGTAACTTTTATTTCACTTGGATTTTTCTAACATGACTACGTATTCATTTTGAGCATGATCTCAGCTCATAGGTCTCTGATTACATTGTTTCCTTTGTGATGTTCAAAAATGCTTTGATTTCAACGTGGTGTGACTTTTGATTCCTGTCATTTCTCTAGTTTTATTATTCTCAAATTGTGTCCCCAGCTCATAATTTTGACTTTGATTTGGGTCTAACGTGTGTTCCCGTAGACATGTCTCCAGCTTTCTTTCATTTACCTGATGTCAGCAGAACTTCACACCTTTGTCACCTAATTCAACTGAACCTCATCCATTCTTTTCCATCTGCTTACCTAACTTCAAAAGGAGGTGCGAAACATTGCTTTTAGCTGTACACTAAAATTCACTCGATTGGTCTTGAAAGACCTGCTTGCTTTGTTTGCACAGCCTTCTGGACGAAGGCTATCTGCATTTCACAGTCCTCTCCTGCAGCTGCTGTTAACCCTTCGTGGGATTTTCCCCGACATTCTCTCATGTTTCTTAGATCAGGTATTGCCAGACTTCAAATGAAGTATCTTTCCATATTTTCATTGACACCACGCAGGACCCTGGGATTCTGCTCTAACGCGGTGATCGATAATGGTCCTATGAGTTGCTACAGTGAAATTTTGTTTGTTCTAGCGAAGGATACAGATGTTGCTACGATTAACAGGCCGAACAGGAGAGCTTGGAATGAGAAACTGAAACCAATGCGAGACGCATCAGATTCTGAAAGAGATGGTGAGAAGCACCTTAAGCCTTTGACCTACTTCATGTTTTAGAAGCTGGTTGTGAGCTGCCTTCTTTAGGGGCAGCATGGTAGCACAGTGGTTAGCACAATTGCTTCACAGCTCCAGGGTCCCAGGTTCGATTCAGGCTTGGGTCACTGTCTGTGCGGAGTCTGCACATCCTCCCCGTGTCTGCGTGGGTTTCCTCCGGGTGCTCCGGTTTCCTCCCACAGTCCAAAGATGTGCAGGTTAGGTGGATTGGCCATGATAAATTGCCCTTACTGTCCAAAATTGCCCTGAGTGTTGGATGGGGTTACTGGGTTAGGATGGAGGTGTTGACCTTGGGTAGAGTGCTCTTTCCAAGAGCCGGTGCAGACTCGATGGGCCGAATGGCCTCCTTCTGCACTGTAAATTCTATGATAATCTATGATTCTTCCCAGTGGCAGTCCGTGTGGTGACTTGGAGGGGAGCCTCCAGGTGGTGGGGTTCCCAGGTATCTGCTGCTCTTGTCCTTCTCGATGGTAGTGGTCGTGGATTTGGAAGGTGCTGTTGAAAGAGCCTTCCTGAGTTCCTACCATGGATCTTGTGTAGGGAGAGCAATGGGGTGTCAATCAAACGGGCTGCATTGTCCTGCATGGTGCTGAGCTTCTTCACTGTTGTTGGAGCTGCACTCACCCAGGCAAGCGGAGAGTATTCCAGCACACTCCTGACTTGTGCCTTGTAGGTGGTGGACGGGCTTTTGGGGAAGTCCAGAATCGGTAGGTGGAATGGGCATATGGAGGGCGCATACTTTGTGGAAGCTGGTAACTCCCTGAACTGCCGCAGTCCACTCCGTGCCGGCTGCCGTCACCATCACTGCCGTCACCATCACTGCCGTCACCATCACTGCCGTCGCCATCACTGCCGTCGCCATCACTGCCGTCACCATCACTGCCGACGCCATCACTGCCGACGCCATCACTGCCGACACCATCACTGCCGTCACCATCACTGCCGACACCATCACTGCCGTCACCATCACTGCCGACACCATCACTGCCGACACCATCACTGCCGACACCATCACTGCCGTCGCCATCACTGCCGTCGCCATCACTGCCGTCACCATCACTGCCGTCACCATCACTGCCGTCACCATCACTGCCGTCGCCATCACTGCCGTCGCCATCACTGCCGTCACCATCACTGCCGTCACCATCACTGCCGTCACCATCACTGCCGTCGCCATCACTGCCGTCGCCATCACTGCCGTCGCCATCACTGCCGTCGCCATCACTGCCGTCACCATCACTGCCGACACCATCACTGCCGACGCCATCACTGCCGTCGCCATCACTGCCGTCGCCATCACTGCCGTCGCCATCACTGCCGTCGCCATCACTGCCGTCACCATCACTGCCGACACCATCACTGCCGTCGCCATCACTGCCGTCACCATCACTGCCGTCACCATCACTGCCGTCACCATCACTGCCGTCACCATCACTGCCGTCATCGCCATCACTGCCGACACCATCACTGCCGTCGCCATCACTGCCGTCACCATCACTGCCGTCACCATCACTGCCGTCACCATCACTGCCGACACCATCACTGCCGACACCATCACTGCCGTCGCCATCACTGCCGTCACCATCACTGCCGTCACCATCACTGCCGACACCATCACTGCCGACACCATCACTGCCGACACCATCACTGCCGACACCATCACTGCCGACACCATCACTGCCGTCGCCATCACTGCCGTCACCATCACTGCCGTCACCATCACTGCCGACACCATCACTGCCGACACCATCACTGCCGACACCATCACTGCCGACACCATCACTGTCGACACCATCACTGCCGACACCATCACTGCCGACACCATCACTGCCGTCGCCATCACTGCCGTCGCCATCACTGCCGTCACCATCACTGCCGTCACCATCACTGCCGTCACCATCACTGCCGTCGCCATCACTGCCGTCGCCATCACTGCCGTCACCATCACTGCCGTCACCATCACTGCCGTCACCATCACTGCCGACACCATCACTGCCGTCGCCATCACTGCCGTCGCCATCACTGCCGTCGCCATCACTGCCGTCGCCATCACTGCCGTCACCATCACTGCCGACGCCATCACTGCCGTCGCCATCACTGCCGTCGCCATCACTGCCGTCGCCATCACTGCCGTCGCCATCACTGCCGTCGCCATCACTGCCGTCGCCATCACTGCCGTCACCATCACTGCCGTCGCCATCACTGCCGTCGCCATCACTGCCGTCACCATCACTGCCGACACCATCACTGCCGTCGCCATCACTGCCGTCACCATCACTGCCGTCACCATCACTGCCGTCACCATCACTGCCGTCACCATCACTGCCGTCACCATCACTGCCATCGCCATCACTGCCGACACCATCACTGCCGTCGCCATCACTGCCGTCACCATCACTGCCGTCACCATCACTGCCGTCACCATCACTGCCGACACCATCACTGCCGACACCATCACTGCCGTCGCCATCACTGCCGACACCATCACTGCCGTCACCATCACTGCCGACACCATCACTGCCGTCACCATCACTGCCGTCACCATCACTGCCGTCACCATCACTGCCGACACCATCACTGCCGACACCATCACTGCCGACACCATCACTGCCGACACCATCACTGCCGTCACCATCACTGCCGACACCATCACTGCCGACACCATCACTGCCGTCACCATCACTGCCGACACCATCACTGCCGTCACCATCACTGCCGACACCATCACTGCCGTCACCATCACTGCCGTCACCATCACTGCCGTCACCATCACTGCCGACACCATCACTGCCGTCACCATCACTGCCGTCACCATCACTGCCGTCACCATCACTGCCGACACCATCACTGCCGACACCATCACTGCCGACACCATGACTGCCGTCACCATCACTGCCGACACCATCACTGCCGTCACCATCACTGCCGTCGCCATCACTGCCGACACCATCACAGACATGTCCCCACAAAAATGAAGGACAGGAATGGCAGGATTCGGGAGCCATGGTGACGAGGGAAATTGTAAACTTCGTCAAAAGGGAAAAGGAAGCAGGCGATAGGTCTCGGCATCTAAACACTGACAGAGCCCTTGAGGAGCACACTGATAGTAGGGAGGAATTTAAACATGGAATTAGGAGGGTTAAAGGGGACCAGGAAATGTCTTCAGAAAACCTAGTCAAGGAGAATCTCGAGGCTTTTCAAGAGGTCTGCTTGTGAACAGTTCCAAGGTGAATTTAAGGACTTGTTTAAAAAACGAATCCCGGGTGAGCAACCATAACGGACCCATCCTGCCCTGTCCTTCCACTTTGTAAAGGTAAAACTCAGCACCGAGAGAGATGATTCTAATCGTCTCTCCGCAGATACTGCCAGGGCAACAAGGTTTTTTCAGGGTTATGTTTTTATTTGAATTGGGAAGATATTCTGCCATGTGGAGGATGCAGGGCCGAGATAAATTTGGATCTCTCTCTCTCTCTCACACACACTGACAGCGAATAGGGCTGTACAATCTCTCTCTCACGCTGACGGGGAGTAGGACTGTACGATCTCTCACACACACTGACGGGGAGTAGGGCTGTACGGTGTCTCTCACACACACTGACGGGGGTAGGACTACGATCTCACACACACACTGACGGGGAGTAGGACTGTACGGTCTCTCTCACACTGACGGGGCGTAGGACTGTACGGTCTCTCTCGCACACACACTGACGGGGAGTAGGACTGTACGGTCTCTCTCGCACACACACTGACGGGGAGTAGGGCTGTACGGTCTCTCTCTCACACTGACGGGGAGTAGGACGGTATGGTCTCACTCTCACACTGACGGGGAGTAGGACTGTACGGTCTCTCTCACACACACTGACGGGGGTAGGACTACGATCTCACACACACACTGACGGGGAGTAGGACTGTACGGTCTCTCACACACACACTGACAGCGAATAGGGCTGTACAATCTCTCTCACTGACAGTGAGTAGGACTGTACGGTCTCTCACACACACTGACGGGGAGAAGGACTGTACGGTCTCTCTCTCTCTCTCTCTCTCACACTGACTGGGAGTAGGACTGTACGGTCTCTCTCTCTCACACTGACGGGGAGTAGGGCTGTACGGTCTCTCTCTCTCACACACTGACGGGGAGTAGGACTGTACGGTCTCTCTCACACACTGACGGGGAGTAGGACTGTACGGTCTCTCTCACACTGACGGGGAGTAGGACTGTACGGTCTCTCTCTCACACTGACGGGGAGTAGGACTGTACGATCTCTCTCAAACACACTGACGGGGAGTAGGACTGTACGGTCTCTCTCTCACACTGACGGGGAGTAGGACTGTACGGTCTCTCTCTCACTGACGGGGCGTAGGACTGTACGGTCTCTCTCTCTCACACACTGACGGGGAGTAGGACTGTACGGTCTCTCTCTCTCTCACACTGACGGGGAGTAGGACTGTACGGTCTCTCTCTCACACTGACGGGGAGTAGGACTGTACGGTCTCTCTCACACTGACGGGGCGTAGGACTGTACGGTCTCTCTCGCACACACACTAACGGGGAGTAGGGCTGTACGGTCTCTCTCTCACACTGACTGGGAGTAGGACGGTATGGTCTCTCTCTCACACTGACGGGGAGTAGGACTGTACGGTCTCTCTATCACACACACTGACGGGGAGTAGGACTGTACGGTCTCTCACACTGACGGGGAGTAGGACTGCACGGTCTCTCTATCACACACTGACGGGGAGTAGGACTGTATGGTCTCTCTCTCTCACACACTGACGGGGAGTAGGACTGTACGGTCTCTCTCACACACTGGCGGGGAGTAGGACTGTACGGTCTCTCTCTCACACTGATGGGGAGAAGGACTGTACGGTCTCTCTCTCTCTCTCTCTCTCACACTGACGGGGAGTAGGACTGTACGGTCTCTCTCTCTCACACTGACGGGGAGTAGGGCTGTACGGTCTCTCTCTCTCACACACTGACGGGGAGTAGGACTGTACGGTCTCTCTCACACACTGACGGGGAGTAGGACTGTACGGTCTCTCTCACACTGACGGGGAGTAGGACTGTACGGTCTCTCTCTCACACTGACGGGGAGTAGGACTGTACGATCTCTCTCACACACACTGACGGGGAGTAGGACTGTACGGTCTCTCTCTCACACTGACTGGGAGTAGGACTGTACGGTCTCTCTCTCACTGACGGGGCGTAGGACTGTACGGTCTCTCTCTCTCACACACTGACGGGGAGTAGGACTGTACGGTCTCTCTCTCTCTCACACTGACGGGGAGTAGGACTGTACGGTCTCTCTCTCACACTGACGGGGAGTAGGACTGTACGGTCTCTCTCACACTGACGGGGCGTAGGACTGTACGGTCTCTCTCGCACACACACTGACGGGGAGTAGGGCTGTACGGTCTCTCTCTCACACTGACTGGGAGTAGGACGGTATGGTCTCTCTCTCACACTGACTGGGAGTAGGACTGTACGGTCTCTCTCTCACACTGACGGGGAGTAGGACTGTACGGTCTCTCTATCACACACACTGACGGGGAGTAGGACTGTACGGTCTCTCTCACACTGACGGGGAGTAGGACTGCACGGTCTCTCTATCACACACTGACGGGGAGTAGGACTGTATGGTCTCTCTCTCTCACACACTGACGGGGAGTAGGACTGTACGGTCTCTCTCTCTCACACACTGATGGGGAGTAGGACTGTACGGTCTCTCTCTCTCTCACACTGACGGGGAGTAGGACTGTACAGTCTCTCTCTCACACACTGACGGGGAGTAGGACTGTACGGTCTCTCACACTGACGGGGAGTAGGACTGTACGGTCTCTCTCACACACTGACGGGGAGTAGGACTGTAAGGTCTCTCTCACACACAGACGGGGAGTAGGACTGTACGGTCTCTCTCACACACTGACGGGGAGTAGGACTGTACGGTCTCTCTCTCACACTGACGGGGAGTAGGACTGTACGGTCTCTCTCACACTGACGGGGAGTAGGACTGTACGGTCTCTCTCACACTGACGGGGAGTAGGACTGTACGGTCTCTCTCTCACACTGACGGGGAGTAGGACTGTACGATCTGTCTCACACACACTGACGGGGAGTAGGACTGTACGGTCTCTCTCTCACACTGACGGGGAGTAGGACTGTACGGTCTCTCTCTCACTGACGGGGCGTAGGACTGTACGGTCTCTCTCTCTCACACACTGACGGGGAGTAGGACTGTACGGTCTCTCTCTCTCTCACACTGACGGGGAGTAGGACTGTACGGTCTCTCTCTCACACTGACGGGGAGTAGGACTGTACGGTCTCTCTCACACTGACGGGGCGTAGGACTGTACGGTCTCTCTCGCACACACACTGACGGGGAGTAGGGCTGTACGGTCTCTCTCTCACACTGACTGGGAGTAGGATGGTATGGTCTCTCTCTCACACTGACGGGGAGTAGGACTGTACGGTCTCTCTCTCACACACTGACGGGGGTAGGACTACGATCTCACACACACACTGACGGGGAGTAGGACTGTACGGTCTCTCTCACACTGACGGGGCGTAGGACTGTACGGTCTCTCTCGCACACACACTGACGGGGAGTAGGACTGTACGGTCTCTCTCTCACACACTGACGGGGGTAGGACTACGATCTCACACACACACTGACGGGGAGTAGGACTGTACGGTCTCTCTCACACTGACGGGGCGTAGGACTGTACGGTCTCTCTCGCACACACACTGACGGGGAGTAGGACTGTACGGTCTCTCTCGCACACACACTGACGGGGAGTAGGGCTGTACGGTCTCTCTCTCACACTGACTGGGAGTAGGACGGTATGGTCTCTCTCTCACACTGACGGGGAGTAGGACTGTACGGTCTCTCTCTCACACTGACGGGGAGTAGGACTGTACGGTCTCTCTATCACACACACTGACGGGGAGTAGGACTGTACGGTCTCTCTCACACACTGGCGGGGAGTAGGACTGTACGGTCTCTCTCTCACACTGATGGGGAGAAGGACTGTACGGTCTCTCTCTCTCTCTCTCTCTCACACTGACGGGGAGTAGGACTGTACGGTCTCTCTCTCTCACACTGACGGGGAGTAGGGCTGTACGGTCTCTCTCTCTCACACACTGACGGGGAGTAGGACTGTACGGTCTCTCTCACACACTGACGGGGAGTAGGACTGTACGGTCTCTCTCACACTGACGGGGAGTAGGACTGTACGGTCTCTCTCTCACACTGACGGGGAGTAGGACTGTACGATCTCTCTCACACACTGACGGGGAGTAGGACTGTACGGTCTCTCTCTCACACTGACGGGGAGTAGGACTGTACGGTCTCTCTATCACACACTGACGGGGAGTAGGACTGTACGGTCTCTCACACTGACGGGGAGTAGGACTGCACGGTCTCTCTATCACACACTGACGGGGAGTAGGACTGTATGGTCTCTCTCTCTCACACACTGACGGGGAGTAGGACTGTACGGTCTCTCTCTCTCACACACTGATGGGGAGTAGGACTGTACGGTCTCTCTCTCTCTCTCACACTGACGGGGAGTAGGACTGTACAGTCTCTCTCTCACACACTGACGGGGAGTAGGACTGTACGGTCTCTCTCTCACACTGACGGGGAGTAGGACTGTACGGTCTCTCTCACACACTGACGGGGAGTAGGACTGTACGGTCTCTCTCACACACTGACGGGGAGTAGGACTGTACGGTCTCTCTCTCACACTGACGGGGAGTAGGACTGTACGGTCTCTCTCACACTGACGGGGAGTAGGACTGTACGGTCTCTCTCTCACACACTGACGGGGAGTCGGACTCTACGGTCTCTCTCTCACACACTGACGGGCAGTAGGACTGTACGGTCTCTCTCACACTGACGGGGAGTAGGACTGCACGGTCTCTCTATCACACACTGACGGGGAGTAGGACTGTACGGTCTCTCTCACACACTGACGGGGAGTAGGACTGTACGGTCTCTCTTTCACATTGACGGGGAGTAGGACTGTACGGTCTCTCACACTGACGGGGAGTAGGACTGTACGGTCTCTTTCTCACACTGACGGGGAGTAGGACTGTACGGTCTCTCTCACACACTGACGGGGAGTAGGACTGTACGGTCTCTCTCACACACTGACGGGGAGTAGGACTGTACGGTCTCTCTCTCACATTGACGGGGAGTAGGACTGTACGGTCTCTCTCTCTCACACGCTGACGGGGAGTAGGACTGTACGGTCTCTCTCTCACACACACACTGACGGGGAGTCGGGCTGTACAGTCTCTCTCACACACACACTGACGGGGAGTAGGACTACGATCTCAAACACACACTGACGGGGAGTAGGACTGTACGGTCTCTCTCTCTCACACACACTGACGGGGAGTCGGGCTGTACAGTCTCTCTCACACACACACTGACGGGGAGTAGGACTGTACGATCTCTCTCACACACACTGATGGGGAGTAGGGCTGTACGGTCTCTCTCTCTCACACACACTGACGGGGAGTAGGACTGTACGATCTCTCTCACATACATATTTTCGGGAACCTTGGATGACGAGTGATATTGTAGGCCTCGTCAAAAAGAAAAAGGAGGCATTTGTCAGGGCTAAAAGGCTGGGAACAGACGAAGCCTGTGTGGCATATAAGGAAAGTAGGAAGGAACTTAAGCAAGGAGTCAGGAGGGCTAGAAGGGGTCATGAAAAGTCATTGGCAAATAGGGTTAAGGAAAATCCCAAGGCTTTTTACACTTACATAAAAAGCAAGAGGGTAGCCAGGGAAAGGGTTGGCCCACTGAAGGATAGGCAAGGGAATCTATGTGTGGAGCCAGAGGAAATGGGCGAGGTACTAAATGAATACTTTGCATCAGTATTCACCAAAGAGAAGGAATTGGTAGATGTTGAGTCTGGAGAAGGGGGTGTAGATAGCCTGGGTCACATTGTGATCCAAAAAGACAAGGTGTTGGGTGTCTTAAAAAATATTAAGGTAGATAAGTCTCCAGGGCCGGATGGGATCTACCCCAGAATACTGAAGGAGGCTGGAGAGGAAATTGCTGAGGCCTTGACAGAAATCTTTGGATCCTCGCTGTCTTCAGGGGATGTCCCGGAGGACTGGAGAATAGCAAATGTTGTTCCTCTGTTTAAGAAGGGTGGCAGGAATAATCCCGGGAACTACAGGCCGGTGAGCCTTACTTCAGTGGTAGGGAAATTACTGGAGAGAATTCTTCGAGACAGGATCTACTCCCATTTGGAAGCAAATGGACGTATTAGTGAGAGGCAGCACGGTTTTGTGAAGGGGAGGTCGTGTCTCACTAACTTGATAGAGTTTTTCGAGGAGGTCACTAAGATGATTGATGCAGGTAGGGCAGTAGATGTTGTCTATATGGACTTCAGTAAGGCCTTTGACAAGGTCCCTCATGGTAGACTAGTACAAAAGGTGAAGTCACACGGGATCAGGGGTGAACTGGCAAGGTGGATACAGAACTGGCTAGGCCATAGAAGGCAGAGGGTAGCAATGGAGGGATGCTTTTCTAATTGGAGGGCTGTGACCAGTGGTGTTCCACAGGGATCAGTGCTGGGACCTTTGCTCTTTGTAGTATATATAAATGATTTGGAGGAAAATGTAACTGGTCTGATTAGTAAGTTTGCAGACGACACAAAGGTTGGTGGAATTGCGGATAGCGATGAGGACTGTCTGAGGATACAGCAGGATTTAGATTGTCTGGAGACTTGGGCGGAGAGATGGCATATGGAGTTTAACCTGGACAAATGTGAGGTAATGCATTTTGGAAGGGCTAATGCAGGTAGGGAATATACAGTGAATGGTAGAACCCTCAAGAGTATTGAAAGTCAAAGAGATCTAGGAGTACAGGTCCACAGATCACTGAAAGGGGCTACACAGGTGGAGAAGGTAGTCAAGAAGGCATACGGCATGCTTGCCTTCATTGGCCGGGGCATTGAGTATAAGAATTGGCAAGTCATGTTGCAGCTGTATAGAACCTTAGTTAGGCCACATTTGGAGTATAGTGTTCAATTCTGGTCGCCACACTACCAGAAGGATGTGGAGGCTTTAGAGAGGGTGCAGAAGAGATTTACCAGAATGTTGCCTGGTATGGAGGGCATAAGCTATGAGGAGCGATTGAATAAACTCGGTTTGTTCTCACTGGAACGAAGGAGGTTGAGGGGCGACCTGATAGAGGTATACAAAATTATGAGGGGCATAGACAGAGTGGATAGTCAGAGGCTTTTCCCCAGGGTAGAGGGGTCAATTACTAGGGGGCATAGGTTTAAGGTGAGAGGGGCAAAGTTTAGAGTAGATGTACGAGGCAAGTTTTTTACGCAGAGGGTAGTGGGTGCCTGGAACTCACTACCGGAGGAGGTAGTGGAGGCAGGGACGATAGGGACATTTAAGGGGCATCTTGACAAATATATGAATAGGATGGGAATAGAAGGATACGGACCCAGGAAGTGTAGAAGATTGTAGTTTAGTCGGGCAGTATGGTCGGCACGGGCTTGGAGGGCCGAAGGGCCTGTTCCTGTGCTGTACATTTCTTTGTTCTTTGTTCTTTGTACACTGATGGGGAGTAGGACTGTACGGTCTCTCACACACTGCCGGGGAGTAGGACTGTACGGTGTCTCTCACACACACTGACGGGTGTAGGACTACGATCTCACACACACAGTGACGAAGAGTAGGACTGTACGGTCTCTCACACACACACTGACAGCGAATAGGGCTGTACGGTCTCTCTCACTGACAGTGAGTACGACTGTACGGTCTCTCTCACACACTGACGGGGAGAAGGACTGTACGGTCTCTCTCTCTCTCTCACACTGACGGGGAGTAGGACTGTACGGTCTCTCTCTCACACTGACGGGGAGTAGGACTGTACGGTCTCTCTCACACACACAGACAGGGAGTAGGACTGTATGGTCTCTCTCCCTCTCTCACACTGACGGGGAGTAGGACTGTACGGTCTCTCTCTCACACACTGACGGGGAGTAGGACTCTACGGTCTCTCTCTCTCACACTGACGGGGAGTAGGACTGTACGGTCTCTCTCACACTGACGGGGAGTAGGACTGTACGGTCTCTCTCTCACACTGACGGGGAGTAGGACTGTACGGTCTCTCTCACACACACTGACGGGGAGTAGGACTGTACGGTCTCTCACAGTGACGTGGAGTAGGACTGTACGGTCTCTCTCACACACACTGACAGGGAGTAGGACTGTACGGTCTCTCACACTGACGGGGAGTAGGACTGTACGGTCTCTCTCTCACGCTGACGGGGAGTAGCACTGTACAGTCTCTCTCTCACACACTGACGGGGAGTAGGACTGTACGGTCTCTCTCTGACACTGACGGGGAGTAGAACTGTACGGTCTCTCTCTCACACACTGACGGGGAGTAGGGCTGTACGGTCTCTCTCTCTCACACACTGACGGGGAGTAGGACTGTACGGTCTCTCTCTCACACACTGACGGGGAGTAGGACTGTACGGTCACTCACACTGCCGGGGAGTAGGACTGTACGGTCTCTCTCTCACACTGCCGGGGAGTAGGACTGTACGATCTCTCTCTCACACACTGACGGGGAGTAGGACTCTACGGTCTCTCTCTATCACACTGACGGGGAGTAGGACTGTACGGTCTCTCTCTCTCTCTCTCACACACACTGATGGTGAGTAGGACTGTACGGTCTCTCTCTCTCACACACACTGACGGGGAGTAGGGCTGTACAGTCTCTCTCTCACACACACTGACGGGGAGTAAGACTGTACGATCTCTCTCACACACACTGATGGGGAGTTGGGCTGTACGGTCTCTCTTACACACACTGACGGGGGTTGAACTGTACGGTCTCACCCTCACACTGACGGGGAGTAGGACTGTACGGTCTCTCTCACACACTGACGGGGAGTAGGACTGTACGGTCTCTCGCTATCTTACACTGACGGGGAGTAGGACTGTACGGTCTCTCTCTCTCACACACTGACAGGGAGTAGGACTGTATTGTCTCTCTCTCTCACACCCTGACGGGGAGTAGGACTGTACGGTCTCTCTCTCTCACACTGACGGGGAGTAGGACTGTACGGTCTGTCTCTCTCACACTGACGGGGAGTAGGACTGTACGGTCTCTCTGTCACACTGACGGGGAGTAGGACTGTACGGTCTCTCTCACACACACTGACGGGGAGTAGGACTGTACGGTCTCTCACAGTGACGGGGAGTAGGACTGTACCGTCTCTCTCTCTCACACACTGACGGGGAGTAGGACTGTACGGTCTCTCTCTCTCACACGCTGACGGGGAGTAGGACTGTACAGTCTCTCTCACACACACTGACAGGGAGTAGGACTGTACGGTCTCTCACACTGACGGGGAGTAGGACTGTACGGTCTCTCTCTCTCTCACGCTGACGGGGAGTAGGACTGTACAGTCTCTCTCACACACACTGACGGGGAGTAGGACTGTACGGTCTCTCTCTCACACACTGACGAGGAGTAGGACTGTACGGTCTCTCTCTGACACTGACGGGGAGTAGGACTGTACGGTCTCTCTCTCACACACTGACGGGGAGTAGGGCTGTACGGTCTCTCTCTCTCACACACTGACGGGGAGTAGGACTGTACGGTCTCTCTCTCACACACTGACGGGGAGTAGGACTGTACGGTCTCTCACACTGCCGGGGAGTAGGACTGTACGGTCTCTCTCTCACACTGCCGGGGAGTAGGACTATACGGTCTCTCTCTCACACACTGACTGGGAGTAGGACTGTACGGTCTCTCTCTCACACTGACGGGGAGTAGGACTGTACGGTCTCTCTCTCTCTCACACTGACGGGGAGTAGGACTGTACGGTCTCTCTCTCTCACACACTGCCGGGGAGTAGGACTGTACGGTCTCTCTCACACACTGACGGGGAGTAGGACTGTACGGTCTCTCTCTCACACTGACGGAGAGGAGGACTGTACGGTCTCTCACACTGACGGGGAGTAGGACTCTACGGTCTCTCTCTCTCACACTGACTGGGAGTAGGACTGTCCGGTCTCTCTCACACAGTGACGGGGAGTAGAACTGTACGGTCTCTCTCTCTCTCACACTGACTGGGAGTCGGACTCTACGGTCTCTCTCTCACACACTGACGCGGAGTAGGACTGTACGGTCTCTCTCTCACACTGACGGGGAGTAGGACTCTACGGTCTCTCTCACACACTGACGGGGAGTAGGACTGTACGGTCTCTCACACTGACGGGGAGTAGGACTGTACGGTCTCTCTCTCTCACACACTAACGGGGAGTAGGACTGTACGGTCTCTCTCTCTCTCTCTCACACTGACGGGGAGTAGGACTGTATGGTCTCTCTCTCACACACTGACGGGGAGTAGGACTGTACGGTCTCTCTCTCACACTGACGGGGAGTAGGACTGTACGGCCCCTCTCTCACACTGACGGGGAGTCAGTCTCTACGGTCTCTCTCTCACACACTGACGGGGAGTAGGACTCTACGGTCTCTCTCTCTCTCACACTGACTGGGAGTAGGACTGTACTCCTACACTCTGACGGGGAGTAGGACTCTACGGTCTCTCTCTCACACACTGACGGGGAGTAGGACTCTACGGTCTCTCTCTCACACACTGACGGGGAGTAGGACTGTACGGTCTCTCTCTCTCTCACACTGACGGGGAGTAGGACTGTACGGTCTCTCTCACACAGTGACGGGGAGAGGACTGTACGGTCTCTCTCACACAGTGACGGGGAGAGGACTGTACGGTCTCTCTCTCACACACTGACGGGGAGGAGGACTTTACGGTCTCTCACACTGACGGGGAGTAGGACTGTACGACCTCTCTCTCACCCTGACGGGGAGTCGGTCTCTACGGTCTCTCTCTCACACACTGACGCGGAGTAGGACTGTACGGTCTCTCTCACACTGACGGGGAGTAGGACTCTACGGTCTCTCTCTCACACTGACGGGGAGTAGGACTGTACGGTCTCTCACACTGACGGGGAGTAGGACTGTACGGTCTCTCTCTCTCACACACTAACGGGGAGTAGGACTGTACGGTCTCTCTCTCTCTCTCTCACACTGACGGGGAGTAGGGCTGTACGGTCTCTCTCACACACTGACGGGGAGTAGGACTGTACGGTCTCCCTCTCACACTGACGGGGAGTAGGACTCTACGGTCTCTCTCTCACACTGACGGGGAGTAGGACTCTACGGTCTCTCTCTCACACTGACGGGGAGTAGGACTGTACGGTCTCTCTCACACACTGACGGGGAGTAGGACTGTACGGTCTCTCACACTGACGGGGAGTAGGACCGTACGGTCTCTCTCTCTCACACACTGACGGGGAGTAGGACTACGATCTCTCACACACACTGATGGTGAGTAGGACTGTACGGTCTCTCTCTCTCACACACTGACGGGGAGTAGGACTGTACGATCTCTCTCACACACTGACGGAGGTAGGACTGTACGGTCTCTCTCTCTCACACACTGACGGGGAGTAGGACTTTACGGTCTGTCTCACACACACTGAAGGGGAGTAGGACTGTACGGTCTCTCTCTCTCTCTCACACACTGACGGGGAGTAGGACTGTATGGTCTCTCTCTCTCACACATTGACGGGGTGTAGGACTGTACGGTCTCTCTCCCACACACTGACGGGGAGTAGGACTCTACGGTCTCTCTCTCACACACTGACGGGGAGTAGGACTGTACGGTCTCTCTCTCACACACTGACGGGGAGTAGGACGCTACGGTCTCTCTCTCTCACACGCTGACGGGGAGTAGGACTCTACGGTCTCTCTCTCTCACACTGACGGGGAGTAGGACTGTACGGTCTCTCTCTCAGACTGACTGGGAGTCGGACTCTACGGTCTCTCTCTCACACACTGACGGGGAGTAGGACTGTACGGGGTCTCTCTCACACTGACGGGGAGTAGGACTCTACGGTCTCTCTCTCGCACTGACGGGGAGTAGGACTGTACGGTCTCTCACACACTGACGGGGAGTAGGACTGTACGGTCTCTCTCACACACTGGCGGGGAGTAGGACTGTACGGTCTCTCTCTCACACTGACGGGGAGTAGGACTGTACGGTCTCTCACACACACTGACGGGGAGTAGGACTGTACGGTCTCTCTCTCACACTGACGGGGAGTAGGACTGTACGGTCTCTCTCTCACACTGACGGGGAGTAGGACTGTACGGTCTCTCTCTCTCACACACTGACGGGGAGTAGGACTGTACGGTCTCTCTCTCTCTCACGCTGACGGGGAGTAGGACTGTACAGTCTCTCTCACACACACTGACGGGGAGTAGGACTGTATGGTCTCTCTCTCACAGACTGATGAGGAGTAGGACTGTACGGTCTCTCTCTCACACTGACGGGGAGTAGGACTCTACGGTCTCTCTCTCACAGACTGACGAGGAGTAGGACTGTACGGTCTCTCACACTGACGGGGAGTAGGGCCGTACGGTCTCTCTCTCACACTGACGGGGAGTAGGACTGTATGGTCTCTCTCTCACAGACTGACGAGGAGTAGGACTGTACGGTCATAGTCATAGAATTTACAGTGCAGAAGGAGGCCATTCGGCCCATCGAGTCGGCACCGGCTCTTGGAAAGAGCACCCTACCCAAGGTCAACACTGCCACCCTATCCCCATAACCCAATAACCCCACCCAACACTAAGGGTAATTTTGGACACTAAGGGCAATTTATCATGGCCAATCCACCTAACCTGCACATCTTTGGACTGTGGGAGGAAACCGGAGCACCCGGAGGAAACCCACGCACACACGGGGAGGATGTGCAGACTCCGCACAGACAGTGACCCAAGCCAGAATCGAACCTGGGACCCTGGAGCTGTGAAGCAATTGTGCTATCCACAAGGCTACCGTGCTGCCCCAGAGAGACTGTACGGTCTCTCTCTCTCACACTGACGGGGAGTAGGACTGTATGGTCTCTCTCTCACAGACTGACGAGGAGTAGGACTGTACGGTCTCTCTCTCACACTGACGGGGAGTAGGACTCTACGGTCTCTCTCTCACACACTGACGGGGAGTAGGACTGTACGGTCTCTCTCTCACACACTGACGTGGAGTAGGACTGTACGGTCTCTCTCTCACACTGACGGGGAGTAGGACTGTACGGTCTCTCTCTCACACACTGACGGGGAGTAGGGCTGTACGGTCTCTCTCTCACACACTGACGGGGAGTAGGACTGTACGGTCTCTCTCTCTCACACACTTACGGGGAAGTAGGACTGTACGGTCTCTCTCTCTCACACTGACGGGGAGTAGGGCTGCACGGTCTCTCTCTCTCACACACTGACGTGGAGTAGGACTGTACGGTCTCTCACACTGACATGGAGTAGGACTGTACGGTCTCTCACACTGACGTGGAGTAGGACTGTACGGTCTCTCTCTCTCTCACACTGACGGGGAGTAGGACTCTACGGTCTCTCACACTGACTGGGAGTAGGACTGTACGGTCTCTCTCTCTCTCACACTGACTGGGAGTAGGACTGTACGGTCTCTCACACTGACGGGGAGTAGGACTGTACGGTCTCTCTCTCTCTCACACTGACGGGGAGTAGGACTCTACGGTCTTGTCCTCTTTCTGCTCTGATCTCTTCCTGTTTTTCTGTTAGCGGAATGGCTGAACTCTCTTTTGGTGTGGGGGCTGGATTTTCACTCTTTGAGCACTGACATTATTTTTCTCCAGCAGGTTGTGAAGGAGAGACTGTCAATCCCGCTGATTTACCATCTTCCTTGGAAATGGTGGAAGAAACCCTGGGAACGTTGGACCTCCGGGAATTTGATATGTCACCAAAAAAGCAAAAGCGAAGGAGAAAGAAAGTTCATGCGGAGAAGCCAGGTAAAAGAGGAAGCTTTACTCTGTCTAACGCTGCGTTGATCGGGTAAAAGAGGCAGCTTTACTCTGTGTCTAACGCTGCGTTGATCGGGTAAAAGAGGAAGCTTTACTCTGTGTCTAACGCTGCGTTGATCGGGTAAAAGAGGAAGCTTTACTCTGTGTCTAATGCTGTGTTGATCGGGTAAAAGAGGAAGCTTTACTCTGTGTCTAACGCTGCGTTGATCGGGTAAAAGAGGAAGTTTTACTCTGTCTAACGCTGTGTTGATCGGGTAAAAGAGGAAGCTTTACTCTGTGTCTAACGCTGTGTTGATCGGGTAAAAGAGGAAGCTTTACTCTGTGTCTAACGCTGTGTTGATCGGGTAGAAGAGGAAGCTTTACTCTGTCTAACGCTGCGTTGATCGGGTAAAAGAGGAAGCTTTACTCTGTCTAACGCTGTGTTGATCGGGTAAAAGAGGAAGCTTTACTCTGTCTAACGCTGTGTTGATCGGGTAAAAGAGGAAGCTTTACTCTGTGTCTAATGCTGTGTTGATCGGGTAAAAGAGGAAGCTTTACTCTGTCTAACGCTGTGTTGATCGGGTAAAAGAGGAAGCTTTACTCTGTGTCTAACGCTGTGTTGATCGGGTAAAAGAGGAAGCTTTACTCTATCTAACCCCGTGCTGTACCTGTCCTGGGAGTGTCTGATGGGGACAGTGTCGAGGGAGCTTAACTCTGTATCTAACCACGTGCTGTACCTGTCCTGGGAGTGTTTGATGGGGACAGTGTCGAGGGAGCTTAACTCTGTATCTAACCACGTGCTGTACCTGTCCTGGAGTGTTTGATGGGGACAGTGTAGAGGGAGCTTTACTCTGTATCTAACCACGTGCTGTACCTGTCCTGGGAGTGTTTGATGGGGACAGTGTAGAGGGAGCTTTACTCTGTATCTAACCACGTGCTGTACCTGTCCTGGGAGTGTTTGATGGGGACAGTGCAGAGGGAGCTTTACTCTGTATCTAACCCCCATGCTGTACCTGTTCAGGGAGTGTTTGATGGGGACAGTGTAGAGGGAGCTTTACTCTGTATGTAACCCCGTGCTGTACCTGTCCTGGGATATTTGATGGTGACAGTGTGGGGGAGCTTTACTCTGTATCTAACCCCGTGCTGTATCTGTCCTGGGAGTGTTTGATGGGGACAGTGTCGAGGGAGCTTAACTCTGTATCTAACCCCGTGCTGTACCTGTCCTGGGAGTGTTTGATGGCGACAGTGTAGAGAGAGCTTTACTCTGTATCTAACCCCGTGCTGTACCTGTTAACAAAGAACAAAGAAATGTACAGCATAGGAACAGGCCCTTCGGCCCTCCAAGCCCGTGCCGACCATGCTGCCCGACTAAACTACAATCTTCTACACTTCCTGGGTCCGTATCCCTCTATTCCCATCCTATTCATGTATTTGTCAAGATGCCCCTTAAATGTCAGTATCGTCCCTGCTTCCACCACCTCCTCTGGCAGCGAGTTCCAGGTACCCACTACCCTCTGTGTAAAAAAACTTGCCTCGTACATCTCCTTTAAACCTTGCCCCTCTCACCTTAAACCTATGCCCCCTAGTAATTCACCCCTCTACCCTGGGGAAAAGCTTCTGACTATCCACTCTGTCTATGCCCCTCATAATTTTGTAGACCTCTATCAGGTCGCCCCTCAACCTCCGTCGTTCCAGTGAGAACAAACCGAGTTTATTCAACCACTCCTCATAGCTAATGCCCTCCATAAATAGGTTGGTCACAAGGACTTTAAACTAGCAAGTTGGGGGGAAGGGAAGTGTAAAGCTATGGACAGTATAATGGTTAATGGAGAGCAAGGCAGCAGGTTACGTGACAGGTTATTATGTAGAGATATGGGTTCAAAGATGAGGAAAATTCGGGGAAAGGGTAAGAGGAAAAATCATTTTCGAAAAGTTACTGATCAAGGTGTTAGGATTCATAACAAAGACATAGAAAACAGCACAAGTGTACTTTACCTGAATACTCGTAGTATACGGAATGAGGTGAATGAGTTGATGGCGCAAATCATCATGAATGACTATGATTTTGTGGCCATGACTGAAACATGGTTAAAAGATGGTCAAGATAGCTTCCTGGGACATTGGAACCGGTTCTGGGGGAGGTGGGACCTGTACAAATCGGACGGTCTGCATCTGAGTGGGACCGGAACCAATGTTCTCGGGGGTGTGTTTGCTAGTGCAGTTGGGGAGGGTTTAAACTAATGTGGCAGGGGGATGGGAACCGATGTAGGAAGTCAGTGGGGACAGAAACAAAAGGCAGGAAGGGAGAGTGTGTAAAGCATGACCAGAGAAAGCAGGGCAGAGAGCAAGGAAAGTCTACATTAAACTGCATTTATTTCAATGCAAGGGGCCTGACGGGCAAAGCGGATGAACTCAGGGCATGGATGGGCACATGGGACTGGGATATTATAGCTATGACTGAAACATGGCTAAGGGAGGGGCAGGACTGGCAGCTCAATGTTCCGGGGTACAGATGCTATAGAAAGGATAGAACAGGAGGTAAGAGAGGAGGGGGAGTGGCGTTTTTGATTAGGGAGAACATCACGGCAGTACTTAGAGGGGATATATCCGAGGGTTCGCCCACTGAGTCTATATGGGTGGAACTGAAAAATAAGAAGGGAGAGATCACCTTGATAGGACTGTACTACAGGCCCCCAAATAGTCAGCGGGAAATTGAGGAGCAAATATGTCAGGAGATTACAGATAGCTGCAAGAAAAATAGGGTGGTAATAGTAGGGGACTTTAACTTTCCCAACATTGACTGGGACAGCCATAGCATTAGGGGCTTGGATGGAGGGAAATGTGTTGAGTGTATTCAGGAGGAATTTCTCATTCAGTATGTGGATGGACCGACTAGAGAAGGGGCAAAACTTGACCTCGTCTTGGGAAATTAGGAAGGGCAAGTGACAGAAGTGCTAGTGAGGGATCACTTTGGGACAAGTGACCATAACTCCATTAGTTTTAAGATAGCTATGGAGAATGATAGGTCTGGCCCAAGAGTTAAAATTCTTAATTGGGGCAAGGCCAATTTTGATGGTATCAGACAGGAACTTGCAGAGATAGATTGGGGGAGACTGTTGGCAGGCAAAAGGACGGCTGGTAAATGGGAGGCTTTTAAAAATGTGTTAACCATGGTTCAGGGTAAGCACATTCCCTTTAGAGTGAAGGGCAAGGCTGGTAGAAGTAGGGAACCCTGGATGACTCGAGATATTGAGACTCTGGTCAAAAAGAAGAAGGAGGCATATGACGTACATAAACAACTGGGATCAAGTGGATCCCTTGAAGAGTATAGAGATTGTCGAAATAGAGTTAAGAGGGAAATCAGGAGGGCAAAAAGGGGACATGAAATTGCTTTGGCAAATAATGCAAAGGAGAATCCAAAGAGCTTCTACAGATACATAAAGGGAAAAAGAGTAACTAGGGACAGAGTAGGGCCTTAAGGATCAACAAGGACATCTATGTGCAGAGCCACAAGAGTTGGGTGAGATCCTGAATGAATATTTCTCATCGGTATTCATGGTGGAGAAAGGCATGGATGTTAGGAAACTAAGGGAAATAAATAGTGATGTCTTGAGAAGTGTGCATATTACAGAGGAGGAGGTGCTGGTAGTCTTAAAGCGCATCAAGGTAGATAAATCCCCGGGACCTGATGAAATGTATCCCAGGATGTTGTGGGAGGCTAGGGAGGAAATTGCGGGTCCCCTAACAGATATTTGAATCATCGGCAGCCACAGGTGAGGTGCCTGAAGATTGGAGAGTAGCGAATGTTGTGCCTTTGTTTAAGAAGGGCAGCAGGGAAAAGCCTGGGAACTACAGACCGGTGAGCCTAACGTCTGTAGTAGGTAAGTTGCTAGAAGGTATTCTGAGAGACAGGATCTACAAGCATTTAGAGAGGCAAGGACTGATTCGGGGCAGTCAGCATGGCTTTGTGCGTGGAAAATCATGTCTCACAAATTTGATTGAGTTTTTTGAGGGGGTGACCAAGAAGGTAGATGAGGGCAGTGCAGTAGACGTTGTCTACATGGACTTTAGCAAAGCCTTTGACAAGGTACCGCATGGTAGGTTGTTGCAGAAGGTTAAAGCTCACGGGATCCAGGGTGAGGTTGCCAATTGGATTCAAAATTGGCTGGACGACAGAAGGCAGAGGGTGGTTGTAGAGGGTTGTTTTTCAAACTGGAGGCCTGTGACCAGTGGTGTGCCTCAGGGATCGGTGCTGGGTCCACTGTTATTTGTGATTTATATTAATGATTTGGATGAGAATTTAGGAGGCATGGTTAGTAAGTTTGCAGATGATACCAAGATTGGTGGCACAGTGGATAGTGAAGAAGGTTATCGAGGATTGCAACGGGATCTTGATCAATTAGGCCAGTGGGCCGACGAATGGCAGATGGAGTTTAATTTAGATAAATGTGAGGTGATGCATTTTGGCAGATCGAATCAGGCCAGGACCTACTCAGTCAATGGTATGGCGTTGGGGAGAGTTATAGAACAAAGAGATCTAGGAGTACAGGTTCATAGCTCCTTGAAGGTGGATTCGCAGGTGGACAGGGTGGTGAAGAAGGCATTCGGCATGCTTGGTTTCATTGGTCAGAAAATTGAATACAGGAGTTGGGACGTCTTGTTGAAGTTGTACAAGACATTGGTACGGCCACACTTGGAATACTGGGTGCAGTTCTGGTCACCCTATTATAGAAAGGATATTATTAAACTAGAAAGAGTGCAGAAAAGATTTACTAGGATGTTACCGGGACTTGATGGTTCGAGTTATAAGGAGAGGCTGGATAGACTGGGACTTTTTTCCCTGGAGCGTAGGAGGCTTAGGGGTGATCTTATAGAGGTCTATAAAATAATGAGGGGCATAGATAAGGTAGATAGTCAACATCTTTTCCCAAAGGTAGGGGAGTCTAAAACTAGAGGGCATAGGTTTAAGGTGAGAGGGGAGAGATTCAGAAGGGCCCAGAGGGGCAATTTCTTCACTCAGAGGGTAGTGAGTGTCTGGAATGTGCTGCCAGAGGTAGTAGTAGAGGCGGGTACAATTGTGTCTTTTAAAAAGCATTTAGATAGTTACATGGGTAAGATGGGTATAGAGGGTTATGGGCCAAGTGCGGGCAACTGGGACTAGCTTAATGGTAAAAACTGGGCGGCATGGACTGGTTGGGCCGAAGGGCCTGTTTCCATGCTGTAAACTTCTATGATTCTATGGTCACGACTGGGAGTTAAAATATCCAAGGGTATCAGCCTATACAAAAGGATAGAATGGACGGTAAGGGCGGTGGTGTAGCTTTGTTGTTTAAGGATGGCATCCGGGCAATAGTAAGGGATTGATATTGGTGCTATGGAGGACAAGGTTGAATCAATTTGGGTGGAAATCAGGAATAGTAAGGCGAAAGGGTCACTGATAGGAGTAGTCTATAGGCCACCAAATAGTAACAGGATGGTAGGGCAGGCAATAAGCAAAGAAATAACGGATGCATGTAGAAATGGTACAGCGCTTATCATGGGAGATTTTAATCTGCATGTCGATTGGTTTAACCAGGTCGGTCAAGGCAACCTTGAGGAGGAGTTTATAGAATGTGTCCGGGATAATTTCCTGGAACAGGATGTAATGGAACCTACAAGGGAACAAGCGGTCCTAGATCTGGTCCTGTGTAATGTGGCAGGATTGCTTAATGATCTCATAGTTCGGGATCCTTTTGGAAGGAGCGACCACAATATAGTGGAATTTAAAATACAGATGGAGGGTGAGAAGGTAAAATCAAGCACTAGTGTTTTGTGCTTAAACAAAGGCGATTACAATGGGATGAGGGAAGAACTAGCTAAGGTAGACTGGGAGCAAAGACTTCATGGTGAAGCAGTTGAGGAACAGTGGAGAACCTTCCGAGCGATCTTTCACAGTGTTCAGAAAAGGTTCATACCGACAAAAAAGAAAGACGGTAGAAAGGGGAAAAATCGACCGTGGATATCTAAGGAGGTGAGGGAGAGTATCAAATTGAAGGAAAAAACAGACAAAGTGACAAAAATTAGTGGGAGACTCGAGGACTGGGAAGTCTTTAGGGGGCAACAGAAAGCTACTAAAAAAGCTATAAAGAAGAGTAAGGTAGACTATGAAAGTAAACTTGCTCAGAACATAAAAGCAGATAGTAAAAGCTTCTACAAATATATAAGACATAAAAGAGTGGCTAAGGTAAATATTGGTCCTTTGGAAGATGAGAAGGGAGATTTAATAATAGGAGACGGGGAAATGGCTGAGGAACTGAACAGGTTTTTTGGGTCAGTCTTCACAGTGGAAGACACAAATAACATGCCAGTAACTGATGGAAATAAAGATATGATAGGTGAGGACCTTGAGATGATTGTAATCACTAAGGAGGCAGTATTGGGCAAGCTAATGGGGCTAAAGGTAGACAGGTCTCCTGGCCCTGATGGGATGCATCCCAGAGTGTTAAAAGAGATGGCTAGGGAAATTGTAAACGCACCAGTGATAATTTATCAAAATTCACTAGACTCTGGAGTGGTCCCAGAGGATTGGAAAGTAGCAAATGTGACACCACTGTTTAAAAAAGGCGGTCGGCAGAAAGCGGGTAATTATAGGCCGGTAAGCTTAACTTTGGTTGTAGGGAAAATGCTGGAATCTATCATTCAGGAGGAAATAGCGGGGCACCTGGAGGGAAATTGTCCCATTGGGCAGACGCAGCATGGGTTCACAAAGGGTACGTCGTGTCTGACTAATTTGGTAGAACTTTTTGAGGACGTTACCAGTGCAGTAGATAACGGGGAGCCAATGGATGTGGTATATCTGGATTTCCAGAAAGCTTTTGACAAGGTGCCACACAAAAGTTTGCTGCATAAACTAAAGATGCATGGCATTGAGGGTAAAGTGGTAGCATGGGTAGAGGATTGTTTAACTAACAGAAAGCAGAGAGTGGGAATAAATGGGTGTTTCTCTGGTTGGAAACCTGTAACTAGTGGGGTCCCTCAAGGATCAGTGTTGGGCCCGCAGTTGTTCACAATTTACATAGACAATTTGGAGTTGGGGACCAAGTGCAATGTGTCAAAGTTTGCAGACGACACTAAGATGAGTGGTAAAGCAAAAAGTGCAGAGGATACCGGAAGTCTGCAGAAGGATTTGGATAGGTTAGGTGAATGGGCTAGGGTCTGGCAGATGGAATTCAATGTTGCCAAGTGTGAGGCTATCCATTTTGGGAGGAATAACAGCAGAATGGATTATTATTTAAACGGTAAGATGTTAAAACATGCTGCTGTACAGAGGGACCTGGGTGTGCTGGTGCACGAGTCGTAAAAAGTTGGCGTGCAGGTGCAACAGGTGATTAAGAAGGCTAATCGAGTTTTGTCTTTCATTGCTAGAGGGATGGAGTTCAAGACTAGTGAGGTTATGCTGCAATTGTATAGGGTGTTGGTGAGGCCGCATCTGGAGTATTGTGTTCAGTTTTGGTCTCCTTACCTGAGAAACGACATATTGGCACTGGAGGGAGTGCAGAGGAGATTCACTAGGTTGATCCCAGAGCTGAAGGGGTTGGATTATGAGGAGAGGTTGAGTAGACTGGGACTGTACTCATTGGAGTTTAGAAGGATGCGGGGGGATCTTATTGAAACATATAAAATTATGAAGGAACAGACAGGATAGATGCGGGCCGGTTGTTTCCACTGGCGGGTGAAAGCAGAACTAGGGGGCATAGCCTCAAAATAAGGGGAAGTAGATTTAGGACCGAGTTTAGGAGGAACTTCTTCACCCAAAGGGTTGTGAATCTCTGGAATTCCTTGCCCAGTGAAGCAGTTGAGGCTCCTTCTTTCAACGTTTTTAAGAAAAAGATAGACACCTTTCTAAAGAATAAAGGGGTTCGGGGATATGGTGTACGGGCCGGAGAGTGGAGCTGAGTCCACAAAGATCAGCCATGATCTCATTGAATGGTGGAGCAGGCTCGAGGGGCCAGATGGCCTACTCCTGTTCCTAGTTCTTATGTTCTTATACCAGGCAACGTTCTGGTAAATCTCTTCTGCACCCTCTCTAAAGCCTCCACATCCTTCTGGTAGTGTGGCGACCAGAATTGAACACTATACTCCAAGTGTGGCCTAACTAAGGTTCTATTCAGCTGCAACATGACTTGCCAATTCTTATACTCAATGCCCCGGCCAATGAAGGCAAGCATGCCGTATGCCTTCTTGACTACCTTCTCCACCTGTGTTGCCCCTTTCAATGACCTGTACACCGAGATCTCTCTGACTTTCAATACTCTTGAGGGTTCCACCATTCACTGTATATTCCCTACCTACCTTCCAAAATGCATTATCTCACATTTGTCCGTATTAAACTCCATCTGCCATCTCTCTGCCCAAGTCTCCAAAGAATCTATATCCTCTGACAGTCCTCATCGCTATCCGCAATTCAACCAACCTTTGTGTCGTCTGCAAACTTACTAATCAGACCAGTTATATTTTCCTCCAAATCATTTATATATACTACAAACAATAAAGGTCCCAGCACTGATCCCTGCGGAACACCACTGGTCACAACCCTCCAATTAGAAAAGCATCCTTCCATTGCTACTCTCTGCCTTCTATGACCTAGCCAGTTCTGTATCCACCTTGCCAGCTCACCCCTGATCCCGTGTGACTTCACCTTTTGTACTAGTCTACCATGAGGGACCTTGTCAAAGGCCTTACTGAAGTCCATATAGACAACATCCACTGCCCTAAGTGCATCAATCATCTTTGTGACCTCCTCGAAAAACTCTATCAAGTTAGTGAGACACGACCTCCCCTTCACAAAACCATGCTGCCTCTCACAAATACGTCCATTTGCTTCCAAATGGGAGTAGATCCTGTCTCGAAGAATTCTCTCCAGTAATTTCCCTACCACTGAAGTAAGGCTCACCGGCCTGTAGTTCCCTGGATTATCCTTGCTACCCTTCTTAAACAGAGGAACAGCATTGGCTATTCTCCAGTCCTCCGGGACATCACCTGAAGACAGTGAGGATCCAAAGATTTCTGTCAAGGCCTCAGCAATTTCCTCTCCAGCCTCCTTCAGTATTATGGAGTAGATCCCATCAGGCCCTGGGGACTTATCTACCTTAATGTTTTTTAAGACGCCCAAGATCTTTTTGGATCTCAATGTGACCCAGGCTATCTACACACCCTTCTGCAGACTCAACATCTACCAATTCCGTCTCTTTGGTGAATATTGATGCAAAGTATTCATTTAGTACCTCGCCCATTTCCTCTGGCTCCACACATAGATTCCCTTTCCTATCCTTCAGTGGGCCAACCCTTTCCCTGGCTACCCTCTTGCTTTTTATGTACCTGTAAAAAGCCTTGGGATTTTCCTTAACCCTATTTGCCAATGACTTTTCGTGACCCCTTCTAGCCCTCCTGACTCCTTGCTTAAGTTCCTTCCTACTTTCCTTCTATTCCACACAGGCTTCGTCTGTTCCCAGCCTTTTAGCCCTGACAACTGCATCCTTTCTCTTTTTGACAAGGCCTACAACATCTCTCTTTATCCAAGGTTCCCGAAAATTGCCGTATTTATCCTTCTTCCTCACAGGAACATGCCGGTCCTGAATTCCTTTCAACTGCCACTTGAAAGCCTCCCACATGTCAGATGTTGATTTGCCCTCAAACATCCACCCCCAATCTATGTACTTCAGTTCCCGCCTAATATTGTTATAATTAGCCTTCCCCCAATTTAGCACATTCATCCTAGGACCACTCTTATCCTTGTCCACCAGCACTTTAAAACTTACTGAATTGTGGTCACTGTTACCAAAATGCTCCCCTATTGAAACATCTACCACCTGGCCGGGCTCATTCCCCAATACCAGGTCCAGTACCGCCCCTTCCCTAGTTGGACTGTCTACATATTGTTTTAAGAAGCCCTCCTGGATGCTCCTTACAAACTCTGCCCCGTCTAAGCCCCTGGCACTAAGTGAGTCCCAGTCAATATTGGGGAAGTTGAAGTCTCCCATCACCACAACCCTGTTGTTTTTACCCTTTTCCAAAATCTGTCTACCTATCTGCTCTATCTCCCGCTGGCTGTTGGGAGGCCTGTAGTAAACCCCCAACATTGTGACTGCACCCTTCTTATTCCTGATCTCTACCCATATAGCCTCACTGCCCTCTGAGGTGTCCTCCCGTAGTACAGCTGTGATATCCTCCCTGACCAGTAGTGCAACTCCGCCACCCCTTTTACATCCCCCTCTATCCCGCCTGAAACATCTAAATCCTGGAACGTTTAGCTGCCAATCCTGCCCTTCCCTCAACCAGGTCTCTGTAATGGCAACAACATCATAGTTCCAAGTACTAATCCAAGCTCTAAGTTCATCTGCCTTACCCGTAGTAATACTTGCATTAAAACATATAGAAAAATAGAACATAGAACATAGAAAATACAGCACAGAACAGGCCCTTCGGCCCACGATGTTGTGCCGAACCTTTGTCCTAGATTAATCATAGATTATCATTGAATATACAGTGCAGAAGGAGGCCATTCGGCCCATTGAGTCTGCACCAGCTCTTGGAAAGAGCACCCTACCCAAAGTCAACACCTCCACCCAACACTAAGGGCAATTTTGGACACCATGGGCAATTTATCTTGGCCAATCCACCTAACCTGCACATCTTTGGACTGTGGGAGGAAACCGGAGCACCCGGAGGAAACCCACGCAGACACGGGGAGGATGTGCAGACTCGGCACAGACAGTGACCCAAGCCGGAATCGAACCTGGGACCCTGGAACTGTGATGCACTTCAGGTCACTAGACCCGCTGTGTTCAGCAACTTCTCCCTGTCTGCTCTGCCTCAGAGCCACACTGTCCCTATTCCCTAGTTCTCCCTCAGTGCTCTCATCTTCTGACCTATTGCACCCATGCCCACCCCCCTGCCATACTAGTTTAAACCCTCCCGTGTGACACTTGCAAAACTCGCGGCCAGGATATTTATGCCTCTCCAGTTTAAATGCAACCCGTCCTTATATAGGTCACCTGCCCCGGAAGAGCTCCCAGTGGTCCAGATAACGGAAACCCTCCCTCCTACACCAGCTGTTTAGCCACGTGTTTAGCTGCTCTATCTTCCTATTTCTAGCCTCACTGGTACATGGCACAGGGAGTAATCCCGAGATTACAACCCTCGAGGTCCTGTCTTTTAACTTTCTGCCTAGCTCCCTGAACTCCTGCTGCAGGACCTCATGCCCCTTCCTGTCTATGTCGTTAGTACCAATATGTACAACGACCTCTGCCTGTTTGCCCTCCCCCTTCAGGATGCTCTCTACCCGTTCGGAGACAGCCTGTTCCCTGGCACCAGGGAGGCAACATACCATCCTGGAGTCTCTTTCACGTCCACAGAAGCGCCTATTTGTGCCCCTGACTATAGAGTCCCCTATTACTATTGCTCTTCTGCACTTTGACCCTCCCTTCTGAACATCAGAGCCAGCCGTGGTGCCACTGCTCTGGCTGCTGCTGTTTTCCCCTGATAGGCTATCCCCCCCGACAGTATCCTAAGGGGTATACCTGTTTGAGAGGGGGACAACCACAGGGGATTCCTGCACTGACTGCCTGCCCTTTCTGGTGGTCACCCATTTCTCTGCCTGCACCTTGGGTGTGACCACATTTATATAACTGCGATCTATGACGCTTTCCGCCACCTGCATGCTCCTAAGTGCATCCAATTGCTGCTCCAACCGAACCATGCTGTCTGTGAGGAGCTCCAGTTGGGTGCACTTTCTGCAGATGAAGCCATCCGGGACGCTGGAAGCCTCCCGGACCTGCCACATCTCACAGTCAGAGCACTGCACCCCTCTAACTGACATTGCGTCAATTAATTAGTAAATTAAAGTTTTAAAAAATTTAAAACTTTCTGTTAACTATCTGTTTCCTAGCACTAGATTTCTACTATAAATGTTAAAGCTAAATATCGTACTCTCCGATCTCTGGCTTAGATATCCCTCTAAATTATGATTAAGTAATTATGTTTAATTGGAACATAGAACATTACAGCGCAGTACAGGCCCTTCGGCCCTCGATGTTGCGCCGACCTGTGAAACCACTCTAAAGCCCATCTACACTATTCCCTTCTCGTCCGTATGTCTATCCAATGACCATTTGAATGTCCTTAGTGTTGGCTAGTCCACTCCTGTTGCAGGCAGGGCATTCCACGTCCTTACTACTCTCTGAGTAAAGAACCTACCTCTGACATCTGTCCTATATCTATCTCCCCTCAATTTAAAGCTATGTCCCCTCGTGCTAGACATCACCATCCGAGGAAAAAGGCTCTCACTGTCCACCCTATCCAATCCTCTGATCATCTTGTATGCCTCAATTAAGTCACCTCTTAACCTTCTTCTCTCTAACGAAAACAGCCTCAAGTCCCTCAGCCTTTCCTCATAAGATCTTCCCTCCATACCAGGCAACACCCTGGTAAATCTCCTCTGCACCCTTTCCAATGCTTCCACATCCTTCCTATAATGCGGCGACCAGAATTGCACGCAATACTCCAAATGCGGCCGCACCAGAGTTTTGTACAGCTGCAACATGACCTCTTGACTCCGAAACTCAATCCCTCTACCAATAAAAGCTAACACACCGTATGCCTTCTTAACAACCCTCTCAACCTGGGTGGCAACTTTCAGGGATCTATGTACATGGACACCGAGATCTCTCTGCTCATCCACACTGCCAAGAATCTTACCATTAGCCCAGTACCCTGTCTTCCTGTTATCCCTTCCAAAATGAATCACCTCACACTTTTCTGCATTAAACTCCATTTGCCACCTCTCAGCCTAGCGCTGCAGTTTATCTGTGTCCCTCTGTAACTTGTAACATCCTTCCGCACTGTCCACAACTCCACCAACTTTAGTGTCATCTGCAAATTTACTCACCCATCTTTCTACGCCCTCCTCCAGGTCATTTATAAAAATGACAAACAGCAGTGGCCCCAAAACAGATCCTTGTGGTACACCACTAGTAACTGGACTCCAGTCTGAACATTTCCCATCAACCACCACCCTTTGTCTTCTTCCAGCTAGCCAATTTCTGATCCAAACTGCTAAATCACCCTGAATCCCATGCCTCCGTATTTTCTGCAGTAGCCTACCGTGGGGAACCTTATCAAACGCTTTACTGAAATCCATATACACCACATCAACTGCTTTACCCTCATCCACCTGTTTGGTCACCTTCTCAAAGAACTCTACAAGGTTTGTGAGGCATGACCAACCCTTCACAAAACCGTGTTGACTATCTCTAATCAAATTATTGCTTTCCAGATGATTGTACATCCTATCTCTTAGAAACCTTTCCAATATTTTTCCCACAACAAAAGTAAGGCTCACTGGTCTATAGTTACCGGGGTTATCTCTACTCCCCTTCTTGAACAAGGTGACAACATTTGCTATCCTCCAGTCTTCTGGCACTATTCCTGTAGACAAAGATGACTTAAAGATCAAGGCCAAAGGCTCAGCAATCTCCTCCCAAGCTTCCCAGAGAATCCGAGGACAAATCCCATCCGGCCCAGGGGACTTATCTATTTTCACACTTTCCAGAATTGCTAACACCTCCTCCTTATGAACCTCAAGCCCTTCTAGTCTGGTAGCCTGAATCTCAGTATTCTCCTCGACAACATTGTCTTTTTCCTGTGTGAATACTGATGAAAAATCTTCATTTAGCACCTCTCCTATCTCCTCGGACTCCAAGCACAACTTCCCGCTGCTGTCCTTGACTGGCCCTACTCTTACCCGAGTCATTCTTTTATTCCTGACATATCTATAGAAAGCTTTCGGGTTATCCTTGATCCTACCTGCCAAAGACTTCTCATGTCCCCTCCTGGCTCTTACCAGTTAGTTACCAATGCTTACTTTTTTAAATTTAGTGTAGATTCCCACCCAGCCACTCAGGTCACAGCTTTTCTGTGATGTCACTTCAGTTTCCCCCCCACCCCCCACACACAATTTGAAAAGGTAATAAAAGTTAAAATGAGTAAAAATCACTTACTTACCTTCTGAGGGTCTCAGATGTTCTCGGGTTCTCTCCCTTTCCTGGTTACCTCACTGCACCAAATTAGCAAGTTTCAAATTCTCACTCTGTCTGTGTCTCACTCACTCAGGCTGTGTCTCCTTGACCAGCGCACCGCTGGGAGTGTTTGATGGGGACAGTGTAGAGGGAGCTTTACTCTGTATCTAACCCCGTGCTGTACCTGTCCTAGGAGTGTTTGATGGGGACTAGTGTAGAGGGAGCTTTACTCTGTATCTAACCCCGTGCTGTACCTGTCCTGGGAGTGTTTGATGGGGACAGTGTAGAGGGAGCTTTACTCTGTATCTAACCCCGTGCTGTACCTGTCCTGGGAGTGTTTGATGGGGACAGTGTAGAGGGAGCTTTACTCTGTATCTAACCCCGTGCTGTACCTGTCCTGGGAGTGTTTGATGGGGACAGTGTAGAGGGAGCTTTACTCTGTATCTAACCCCGTGCTGTACCTGTCCTGGGAGTGTTTGATGGGGACAGTGTAGAGGGAGCTTTACTCTGTATCTAACACCGTGCTGTACATGTCCTGGGAGTGTTTGATGGGGACAGTGTAGAGGGAGCTTTACTCTGTATCTAACCCCGTGCTGTACCTGTCCTGGGAGTGTTTGATGGGGACAGTGTAGAGGGAGCATTACTGTGTCCACTGTTTGCAGGAGTGTTTTATGATTGTGTTTGTTTCCTTGCCGTAGCTCCTGACATTGCTGAAGAGGAGGGTGATATGAGCCAGACCGAGAGTACAGAAGATGCTAATTCTGTGACTGGGCCACTGTCCAGAGGGGAAATGGAGCAGACAAAGGTGCCCCCAGGAAATATTTGCATGGTCCCCACTGGGCCCTCTGAACAAGGTACTGTGAACCCCACCCACCCGCTTCCTGCCCCCATTCCCTTCACCCACCCGCTTCCTGCCCCCATTCCCCCCACCCACCCGCTTCCTGCCCCCATTCCCCCCACCCACCCGCTTCCTGCCCCCATTCCCCTCACCCACCCGCTTCCTGCCCCCATTCCCTTCACCCACCCGCTTCCTGCCCCCATTCCCTTCACCCACCCACTTCCTGCCCCCATTCCCTTCACCCACCCGCTTCCTGCCCCCATTCCCTTTACCCTCCCGCTTCCAGTCCCCATTCCCCCCACCCACCCGCTTCCTGCCCCCATTCCCCCCACCCACCCTCTTCCTGCCCCCATTCCCCTCACCCACCCGCTTCCTGCCCCCATTCCGCTCACCCACCCGCTCCCTGCCCCCATTCCCTTCACCCACCCGCTCCCTGCCCCCATTCCCCTCACCCACCCGCTTCCTGCCCCCATTCCCCTCACCCACCCGCTCCCTGCCCCCATTCCCTTCACCCTCCCGCTTCCTGCCCCCATTCCCCCCCACCCAACCGCTTCCTGCCCCCATTCCCTTCACCCACCCGCTTCCTGCCCCCATTCCCCTCACCCACCCGCTTCCTGCCCCCATTCCCCTCACCCACCCGCTTCCTGCCCTCATTCCCCTCACCCACCCGCTTCCTGCCCCCATTCCCTTCACCCTCCCGCTTCCAGTCCCCATTCCCCCCACCCACCCGCTTCCTGCCCCCATTCCCCCCACCCACCCTCTTCCTGCCCCCATTCCCCTCACCCACCCGCTTCCTGCCCCATTCCGCTCACCCACCCGCTCCCTGCCCCATTCCGCTCACCCACCCGCTCCCTGCCCCCATTCCCTTCACCCACCCGCTCCCTGCCCCCATTCCCCTCACCCACCCGCTTCCTGCCCCCATTCCCCCCAACCCCCCGCTTCCTGCCCCCATTCCCCCCAACCCCCCGCTTCCTGTCCCCTTTCCCCCCACCCACCCGCTTCCTGCCCCCATTCCCCCACCCACCCACCCACCCGCTTCCTGCCCCCATTCCCCCACCCACACACCCGCTTCCTGTGCCCATTCCCCCCACCCGCCCGCTTCCTGCTCCCAACCCCCCCCCGCTTCCTGCCCCCATTCCCTCACCGACCCGCTTCCTGCCCCCATTCCCCCCATCCACCCTCTACCTGCCCCCATTCCACCCACCCACCCGTTTCCTGTCCCCCCTCATCCAAAGACTATAAATATATTGAATGTAACCTCATGTCTGTTTTTACTCTCTGTCCGTAAGGTATCACGTGTCACCATGTCCACCCCCAAAACGTCTGAGCCTCCGAAAGAGCCATTGTTCACAACACTCTCCGCACTTAAACTAAAATACCACACCGGAAAAGCAACAATCCTTCACTGTCTTTAAGTTCACTAAAGCCAATCCAATAGATAGACTTTTATCCCCCTCGAGCCCCCAGTTGTTATGGGAGAGGTGTTCTCAGAACCCCAAATGTATCACGAGTTCAACCAACCCCCACCTTTAATGGATTGTTTCTTTTGAAGCACACAGCTTGTTCCCCAGGTGTGGGATTACAATTATGGACACGTGGTTTTTAAAACAAAACAATGTTAATTCCATGAACTTCCCTGGGTGAATGCGGTCTGCTCTCTGCCGGGTGAATGCGGTCTGCTCTCTGCCGGGTGAATGCGGTCAGCTCTTGCCGGGTGAATGCGGTCCGCTCTCGCCGGGTGAATGCGGTCCGCTCTCTGCCGGGTGAATGCGGTCCGCTCTCCCCTGGGTGAATGCGGTCCACTCTCGCCGGGTGAATGCGGTCCGCTCTCCCCTGGGTGAATGCGGTCCGCTCTCCCCTGGGTGAATGCGGTCCGCTCTCCCCTGGGTGAATGCGGTCTGCTCTCGCCGGGTGAATGCGGTCCGCTCTCCCCTGGGTGAATGCGGTTCGCTCTCCCCTGGGTGAATGCGGTCAGCTCTCGCCGGGTGAATGTGGTCCGCTCTCCCCTGGGTGAATGCGGTCCGCTCTCCCCTGGGTCAATGCGGTTCGCTCTCGCCGGTGAATGTGGTCCGCTCTCCCCTGGGTGAATGCGGTTCGCTCTCCCCTGGGTGAATGCGGTTCGCTCTCCCCTGGGTCAATGCGGTCCGCTCTCCCCTGGGTGAATGCGGTTCGCTCTCCCCTGGGTGAATGCGGTCAGCTCTCGCCAGGTGAATGCGGTTCGCTCTCCCCTGGGTGAATGCGGTCAGCTCTCGCCGGGTGAATGTGGTCCGCTCTCCCCTGGGTGAATGCGGTCCGCTCTCCCCTAGGTGAATGCGGTTCGCTCTCCCCTGGGTGAATGCGGTCCGCTCTCCCCTGGGTGAATGCGGTCCGCTCTCGCCGGGTGAATGCGGTCCGCTCTCGCCGGGTGAATGCGGTCCGCTCTCCCCTGGGTGAATGCGGTTCGCTCTCCCCTGGGTGAATGCGGTCCGCTCTCCCCTGGGTGAATGCGGTCCGCTCTCGCCGGGTGAATGCGGTCCGCTCTCCCCTGGGTGAATGCGGTCCGCTCTCCCCTGGGTGAATGCGGTCCGCTCTCCCCTGGGTGAATGCGGTCCGCTCTCGCCGGGTGAATGCGGTCCGCTCTCCCCTGGGTGAATGCGGTCCGCTCTCGCCGGGTGAATGCGGTCCGCTCTCCCCTGGGTGAATGCAGTCCGCTCTCGCCGGGTGAATGTCGCCCGTTCAACCATCCATGGCAGAGCAAACCTGCTTGATCAGCGCCCCATCCACCACCTCCAACATTCACTCCCTCCTCCACCAAGAACAGCGGGGTGCAGAGTCTACAAGATACATTGGAGAATTTGCTTAGCCTCCTTCAACAGCACCTTCCAAACGCACGGCCACTACCATCTAGAAGGACAAGAGCAGCAGATACCTGGGAACCCCACCACCTGGAGGTTCCCCTCCAAGTCACTCACCACCCTGACTTGGAAATATATCGCCGTTTCTTCACTGTCGCTGGGACAAATCTCTATAACTCCCTCCCTAACAGCACTCTTGATGTACCTACACCTCGGGACTGCAGCAGTTCACCACCTCCTTGGGGGCAATTAGGCCAATAAATCTTTTCCTTTCCAGCCATGTTCCAATTCTGAAAATGAATACAAAAAGCCCTCGAGCCCGTATTTCTACAAACACATCTAATGGTCGCCTTTCACTTCACTTCATGTGTGGTGCGGCTTGCTGAAATATTTCCCAACTCGATAATAGTACTGGCCGCCTCCTGTGCTGTCAGGATTCTTGTGAGTTGCCCCATGGATGGAATGTTTCTGCTGTGACTTTGTTCCTTACTCTGTACATGCTCCCCTTTGCTCTGTGCACTGTCGATACGATGATGAGGGGATCATTCGGTTCATAGATTATCATAGAATTTACAGTGCAGAAGGAGGCCATTCGGCCCATCGAGTCTGCACCGGCTCTTGGAAAGAGCACCCTACCCAAGATCCACACCTCCACCCTATCCCCATAACCCAGTAACCCCACCCAACACAAAGGACAATTTTGGACACGAAGGGCAAGTTCTCCCAGTGAGCCAGAGAGAAGACAGAGCCAGGAGTGAGACACAGCAAAAAGTGAGTTTGGGAATTTGAATCGAGGTGGGAATTGAATTGAATTGAATCAAAGAACAAAGAACAAAGAAATGTACAGCACAGGAACAGGCCCTCCGGCCCTCCAAGCCCGTGCCGACCATGCTGCCCGACTAAACTACAATCTTCTGCACTTCCTGGGTCCGTATCCCTCTATTCCCATCCTATTCATGTATTTGTCAAGATGCCCCTTAAATGTCACTATTGTCCCTGCTTCCACCACCTCCTCCGGTAGCGAGTTCCAGGCACCCACTACCCTCTGTGTAAAAAAACTTGCCTCGTACATCTACTCTAAACCTTGCCCCTCTCACCTTAAACCTATGCGCCCTAGTAATTGACCCCTCTACCCTGGGGAAAAGCCTCTGACTATCCACTCTGTCTATGCCCCTCATAATTTTGTATACCTCTATCAGGTCTCCCCTCAACCTCCTTCGTTCCAGTGAGAACAAACCGATAAGGACATTTAAGGGGCATCTTGACAAATATATGAATAGGATGGGAATAGAGGGATACGGACCCAGGAAGTGTAGAAGATTGTAGTTTAGTCGGGCAGCATGGTCGGCACGGGCTTGGAGGGCCGAAGGGCCTGTTCCTGTGCTGTACATTTCTTTGTTCTTTGTCCACACCGACCCCTCCCCCGTCCACGCCGACCCCTCCCCGTCCACACCGACCCCTCCCCCATCCACACCGACCCCTCCCCCATCCACACCGACCCCATCCGCACCGACCCCTCCCCCGTCCGCACCGACCCCTCCCCCGTCCGCACCGACCCCTCCCCGTCCCCACCGACCCCTCCCCCATCCCCACCGACCCCTCCCCCGTCCACGCCGACCCCTCCCCCATCTGCTCCCACACCATCCCTCCCCCATCCGCTCCCACACCCACACCGACCCTGACCCCTCCATCCGCTCCCACACCGACCCCTCCCCCATCCACACTGACCCCTCCCCATCCACTCCCACACCCACCCCTCCCCCATCCGCTCCCACACCCACCCCTCCCCATCCACACCGACCCCTCCACCATCCACTCCCACACCCACACCTCCCCCATCCGCTCCCACACCCACCCCTCCCCATCCACACCCACCCCTCCCCCATCTGCTCCCACACCCACCCCTCCCCCATCTGCTCCCACACCGACCCCTCCCCCTTCCGCTCCCACACCCACACCGACCCTGACCCCTCCATCCGCTCCCACACCGACCCCTCCCCCATCCACACTGATCCCTCCCCATCCACTCCCACACCCACCCCTCCCCCATCCGCTCCCACACCCACCTCTCCCCCATCCACACCCATCCCTCTCCCATCCACACCCTGACCCCATCCACACCGACCCCGACCCCATCCACACCGACCCCGACCCCATCCACACCGACCCCGACCCCATCCACACCGACCCCGACCCCATCCACACCGACCCCGACCCCATCCACACCGACCCCGACCCCATCCACACCGACCCCGACCCCATCCACACCGACCCCGACCCCATCCACACCGACCCCGACCCCATCCACACCGACCCCGACCCCATCCACACCGACCCCGACCCCATCCACACCGACCCCGACCCCATCCACACCGACCCCGACCCCATCCACACCGACCCCGACCCCATCCACTCCCACACCCACCTCTCCCCATCCACACCGACCCCTCCCCTATCCACACCCACCCCTCCCCATCCACACCCACCCCTCCCCCATCTGCTCCCACACCGACCCCTCCCCCTTCCGCTCCCACACACACACCGACCCCGACCCCTCCATCCGCTCCCACACCGACCCCTCCCCCATCCACACTGACCCCTCCCCATCCGCTCCCAGACCGACCCCTCCCCCATCCACACTGACCCCTCCCCCATCTGCTCCCACACCGACCCCTCCCCCTTCCGCTCCCACACCCACAACGACCCCAACCCCTTCATCCGCTCCCACACCGACCCCTCCCCCATCCACACTGACCCCTCCCCCATCCGCTCCCACACCGACCCCTCCCTCATCCACACTGACCCCTCCCCCATCTGCTCCCACGCCCACCCCTCCCCATCCACTCCCACACCCACCCGTCCCCCATCCGCTCCCACACCTACCCCTCCCCCATCTGCTCCCACACCCACCCCTCCCCCATCCACACCCACCCCTCCCCCATCCGCTCCCACACTGATTTTGGGTCTGCGGATGAGGTGTGAGTTACAATTTGCATTTGCACTGATGGGGGATGGAGGTGTGAATGTTAGATGTTGGATCTTCTTTTTGATTTTCATTGTGTTCCTTTTGGGCAATTGAGTTGGGATTGTTTTTGTTTGCGTATGTGTGTGTCCAAGCGAGGATAGGGGCGGAATCAATAGGTGGGATAATGTCTGACGCCATGGGCGGGGGCCACCAAGCTAGCTGGGCGGGCTAGCTCACGGAAGCGCAGTGGGGGGTGAGCAGATGTTATGCTTGTTGACGCCGGCTGTGTGTATAGTGCTGTTACTGGGTGCGAGAGGGGGGGGGGAAATGTTCTGCTGACGGGGAGGGGCTTTTGCTGCGGGACAACAGGGAGGTCGGGGACGGAGGCTGCCTGGGGGCGGGCCTGCGGATGAATGGGTTGCGAGCTGGAGACTGGCCCAAGAAAGGTGATGGCTGATCGGCGGGGGAGGGGGGAGTGGAGGCGGGGGGGGGGTGGGCAGGGTGAGAAGCCCCCCAACCAGGCTGATCACATGGAACGCAAGAGGGCTAAATTGGCCGGTTAAGAGGGCAAGTGTGTTCGCTCATTTGAGCGGACTGAAGGCAGACGTGGTAATGTTGCAGGAGACGCACCTTCGAGTAACTGACCAGGTCAGGTTAAGGAAGGGATGGGTCGGACAGGTTTTCCACTCGGGGCTGGACTCGAAGACTAGAGGGGTCGCGATCCTGATTAATAAGCGAGTGTCATTCGAGGCGGGAAGAATGGTTGCGGATGTGGGGGGTCGGTATGCTATGGTCAGTGGGAAGCTGGAGGGACTGCTGGTGGTAATCGGGAATATGTATGCGCTAAATTGGGATGATGTGGAGTTCATAAGGAGGATGTTGGGGAAGATCCCGGACCTGGATTAGCATAAGATGATCATGGTGGGGGGGTCATCGACCCAGGGCTAGACCAGCAGATTGGGGGCGGGGGGGTGGACCCATGGAGATTCGGGCGGCCGAGAGTGAAGGAGTTCTTCTACTCACACGTGCATAATGTGTACTCCCGGACTGACTTTTTTTATCCTGAATAGGGCTTTACTGACAGGAGATTGGCCATGATAAATTGCCCTTAGTATCCAAAATTGCCCTTAGTGTTGGGTGGGGTTACTGGGTTATGGGGATAGGGTGGAGGTGTTGACCTTGGGTAGGGTGCTCTTTCCAAGAGCCGGTGCAGACTCGACGGGCCGAATGGCCTCCTTCTGCCCTGTAAATTCTATGATGAGTAGTGGACAGCGATCACAATCTCGGACCATGCCCCGCACTGGGTTGACCTACAGGTGAGCAAGGAGGGTGGCCAACGCCCGCACTGGAGGCTGGACATGGGACTTTTAGCTGATGAGGAGGTGTGTGGGTGGCTGAGGAAATGTATCCAGAACTATCTGGAACTCAACGACACGGGGGAAGTTTCGGCTGCAGTATTTCCTTTATCAGTCAGTCCGTCTCTGCTCTGTCTGCAATGGACTGGGAGGTGCTGAAGGCGGTGGTTAGAGGGGAGCTGATCTCGATTCGGGCCCACAGGGAGAAGGCAGGCAGAGCAGCGACGGACCGACTGATAAAGGAAATACTACAGGTCGACAGGAGTTACGTGGAGGCCCAGAGGCAGGGCTTCTAAGGGAACAACTGAGGCGACAGGCGGAATTTGGCTTGTTAACTACAGGGAAGGCGGTGGAGCAGCTGAGGAATGCGAGGGGGGCGATCTATGAATATGGGGAGACGGCCAGCAGAATGTTTGCGCAGCAGCTCCGAAAGAGGGAGGCAGCCAGGGAGATTGGGGAAGTAAGGGACGGGGATGGGAACCTGGTCGGAGATGCAGCTGGGGTCAATAAGGCATTTACGGAATTCTACAGCAGGCTGTATGAGTCGGAACCCCAGCTGGGCCGGAGGGGGTGAGGCAATTCTTAGGGAGGCTGAAGTTCCCAAAGGTGGACAAAGGGTTGGTAGAAGGGCTGGGGGCCCCGATCGGGATGGAAGAGATAGCAGAGGGGCTGAAGGCCATGCAGGCGGGTAAAGCCCCGGGGCCGGAAGGGTACCCAGTGGAGTTTTACAAAAAGTTCTCTGGGGTGCTGGGGTCGCTGCTGATGAGGACATTTAATGAGGCAAGGGGGAGAGAGGGGCTTCCCCCGACGGTGTCACAGGCCACTATCTCATTGATCCTGAAGCGGGATAAGGACCCCGAGCTGGGCGGGTCCTACAGACCAATCTCCCAACTAAATGGAGACGCCAAACTGTTGGCTAAGATCTTGTCCTCGAGGATTGATGACTGCGTTTCAGGACGTGATTGGGGAGGACCAGACGGGATTTGTTAAGGGGAGGCAGTTGGCGGCCAACGTAAGAAGGCTGTTGAATGTAATTATGATGCCTCCAGAGGGTAGGGTTGTGGAGGTAGTGGCCGCAATGGACGCAGAGAAGGCATTTGATCGAGTGGAATGGGATTATCTGTGGGAGGTGCTGGGGCGGTTTGTGTGGGGCTTCATTGACTGGGTTAAGCTGCCTGATCAGGCGCCTGTGGCAAGTGTTCGGACGAACAGGTTGACTTCGGGCTATTTTAGGCTGCACCGGGGGATGAGGCAGGGATACCTCCTCTCCCCACTGCTGTTGTTCGCACTGGCCATAGAGCCGCTGGCAATTGCGCTGAGAGACGCTCAAGGGGCTAGTCCGGGGGGGGGGAGGGTTGGAACACAGTGTCTCGCTATACGCGGACGACCTGCTCTTATATGTGTCGGACCCATTGGAAGGGAGGAAAGAAATTATAGGGAACCTAGGTGACTTTTTGGCCGATTTTTGGGTTATAAATTGTCTTATTACATGCCCTCAGTGCTCATGCACCTCTTGTAATCCAACACCACACAATTCGGGTGGGGTAGGACCGAAAAAATGTACCTCGAGCGGGAGCCACCAGATGTGCGACCACTCACTCGATGGCCGTCACCGGAAGTGAGGGAGGTTGATTCCCTTGTTTGACAAGAAGAATCGGGGAAAGATGGGAATGTGGAATTAGAAACTAGCATCAGCCATACAAAGAACAAAGAAATGTACAGCACAGGAACAGGCCCTTCGGCCCTCCAAGCCCGTGCCGACCATACTGCCCGACTAAACTACAATCTTCTACACTTCCTGGGTCCATATCCCTCTATTCCCATCCTATTCATATATTTGTCAAGATGCCCCTTAAACGTCCCTATCGTCCCTGCTTCCACCACCTCCTCCGGTAGCGAGTTCCAGGCACCCACTACCCTCTGTGTAAAAAAACTTGCCTCGTACATCTACTCTAAACCTTGCCCCTCTCACCTTAAACCTATGCCCCCTAGTAATTGACCCCTCTAACCTGGGGAAAAGTCTCTGACTATCCACTCTGTCTATGCCCCTCATAATTTTGTAGACCTCTATCAGGTCGCCCCTCAACCTCCTTCGTTCCAGTGAGAACAAACCGAGTTTATTCAACTGCTCCTCCCAGCTAATGCAAATGATCCTATTGAATGTAGAACAGCTTCAATGGGCTGAATGGTCATCTCCTATGTTGTATGTTTGCGAAACAGCTGAGCTGTTTAAATTGGGGTGCTCAAGAAGCAGGATTTAGAGGAGTGTAGATATGAGGTTTGATCCGCTCGAGATTACAGAGATAGGCTGAAGCTATTGAATTTTTAGAAAAAGATAAGATTTTTCAAATTAAGGTGTTGCTTCATTATTGGTTAATGTAGGTCAGCAAACTGAGCTGCTGGATGAATGGGGCATGAGTTCAGGCACAGACGCTGTGTGTGAGGTCTGCTCGGAGTGCATTGGAATAACAGTAACAGCCTTGTGTTTTCCAGAGAATGAGCATTATCGAGTGATGAACGAGTTGTACACCGCGTGTAAGACTGGAGACGTGCAGCATCTGCGCAGCTTACTGTGCGATGTGCTCCCATTGGACAGTACAGACCATGGCCGCTCTGACCAGACCAATTCTTCCAGTAAGGTGGCCGAGACCACATCAGAAACGGACAAGGAGCAACAATCAGAGACTCCCAGGCAAATGGGACACGGCAAAGGCAGCGAGCTGGAAACTGAGCCGAACACAGCAGACAAGCTCAGCACTGGGCCCCTTGGGAAGCTGGCTTCATGGCCTTCAGTGGTGACAGTGCCGATATTGTGCGAAACACTCGATGAGACCGGGTTCACGCTGCTACACGTGGCTGCTGCTGCCGGGCAGCCTGATGTCCTTCGGCTGCTGATGGATGCCGGCTCCGATCCTGCCATCAGGTGAGGCTGCCCTCCACACAGCTTCAACCTTTAACCACTGCTTCGGTCCAAGTGGGAATACCATGTCCAATTCTGGGAACTCACCACACTTCAGAAGGATTTCATGGCCTTGCTGAGGGTGCATTGTGAGGAGGAGGGGGCCGGTTTAGCTCAGTTGGATGGTTTGTGATGCAGAGCGAGGCCAGCAGCGTGGGTTCAATCCCCGTACCAGCTGTGGTTATTCATGAAGGCCCCGCCCTCTCAACTTGCCCCTCGCCTGAGGTGTGGGGTTCTCAGGTTAAATCACCACCAGACAGCTCTGCCCCTCAAAGGGGCAAGCAGGAGATGGCCACCTGGGACTCTGGTGATGTTACCTTTTTACTTTATTGTGAGGAGGATAGTGAAAGACTTCAAAATAAGGTAAGGAGGGAGGGAGGTGGAACTGGTGCAAACCTGGCACTAATTAATATTGAGGAAATTAGATTAGTTAATCAAACCCAATGAAGAATGGGTAGGTTATCTGTTGCGGTATGTGGGTGCTGATGGACACCAGTGTGATCCAACACAAACCCGTCTGCAGTAAGAGCGGCTCGAGAAACTTTGGCTCAGAGTTAACTCGAGTCTGCGATACGTCGAGGAAGGAGAATTTACCTGAGCAGGTTTTGCCAGAGGGCAGTTCCGCTCTGGTTTTCTGATTTGTTCCAGCAGCAGGGAGGACAGGAGGTTGTCACGGTGAGGCAGGTATGGGGATTGAGACATTAGAACTGCAGGAGCCTCGGTCTTTGCAGTTGTCCCACCAGGTTTGAGGTTCTGGCAGCTGGTTTGGGTGAAAGTGGCGGCTGGAGGATGGTGAGCGCACACTGGCCGTGACACAGAGACCATTCAAATGCAGTGAGTAATTAGGAATGTAATGGTATTGTGGGGCTGTATAGTCAGAGGAATAGACACCATTGTCTGTATCCCAGAGTGTTTGTGCAGACGACTGTGTTTTGTGTATAGGAATAGAGATGTTTTCCTGCAATTGTACAGAGTATTGGTGAGATCACACCTGGAGTATTGTGGGTAGTTTTGGTCTCCTTATCTGAGGAAGGATGTTCTTGCTGTGGAGGGAGAGCAGCGAAGGTTTACCCGGCTGATTCCTGGGGTGGCGGGACTGTCATATGAGGAGAGACTAAGTCGGTTAGGATTCTATTCATTGGAGTTTAGAAGAGTGAGAGGGGATCTCATAGAAACTGACAAACTTCTAACAGGATTAGACAGGATTCATGTTCCTGATGGTGGGGGGAGTCCAGAATTAGGGGTCATAGTTTGAGGATAAACTATTCTATGATTCTATGATAAGGGGTAAACCTTTTAGGACTGAGGTGAGGAGAAATTTCTTCACCCAGAGAGCGGTGATTCTGTGAAATCCGCTGCCACAGAAAGTAGTTGAGGCCAAAATGTTGTGTAATTTCAAGAGGTAATTGGAGATAGCTCACGGGACTCAAGGAATCAAGGGATATGGGGGGAAGGCGGGATCAGGGTATTAGAATATAGAACAGTACAGGCCCTTCGGCCCATGATCTTGTGCCGATCATTTATCCTAATCTAAGATCAACCTAACCTACACCCCTTCAATTTACTGCTGTCCATGTGCCTGTCCAAGAGTCGCTTAAATGTCCCTAATGACTCTGACTCCACCACCTCTGCTGGCAGTGCGTTCCACACACCCACCACTGTGTAAAGAATCTCCTCTGACATCTCCCCTATACCTTCCTCCAATCATCCATGTCGTGAACAGGGGAACAACATTCGCCTCCCTCCAATCATCCGGTACTACTCCAGTGGAGAGTGAGGTCGAAAAGATCATCGCCAACGGCGCAGCAATCTCCTCCCTCACTTCCTGTAGTAACCTTGGGTGTATCCCGTCTGGTCCAGGGGACTTATCTATTCTGATGCTTTTCAAAATTTCCAGCACATCCTCCTCAATATCAACCTGTTCGAGCCGATTAACCCAGTTCACGCTGTTCTCATGAGTATTGAACTTGATGATCAGCCATGATCATAATGAATGGCGGAGCAGGCTCGAGGGGCCGAATGGCCTCCTTCTATTTTCTGTGTATGTTTCTGCGTAGGAGTAGGTTTTGCTTGAGGGGTATGAGCATCTCGGGGTAAAATGAAGAAACAGAACCTCAGGTAATAGTGACTGGATTATTAACTGAGCCGCAAACCGATCGATAAGATTAGAGGTTTGAATGCGTGGCACACAGATTGATGCGGAAAAGCTGGGGTTCCATTCATGGAGCACTTGCACTGGGGAAAGTGGGAGTTGCACCGTTGGGACAGTCTTCACTGCTGGAGCAGTGTTCTGATGTGCTATTAGGATGGTTGAGAGGGCTTTAAAATAGGGAGCGAGTGATTGTGAGGGAACGTGATAAATTAAAGGGCAAAGCAAGAGATCAATCTGTATCGTGATGGTCGCAGCGTGACAGGAAGGAAGCGCACGAGTGGAAATATGTGCGATCTGATGGTCACTGAGACATGGCTGCAAGACGGGAATGTGAATTTTGGAAGGATAGGAAGCTGGGGGAGGGGTTCAGTAAGCACTAGTTCAATCGCAATAGATGATCTTAGTTCTGATGAACAAGATACACAATCAGTTTTTAACAGGAATAAGAAATAACAACGGTGAACCCGAACTCGCTACATCAGGCTTGTCAAACCCTTTCTGCAAGGGGCCACATTTCAATATTTTTGGCAAATTTTGAAGGATAGGATTTAGTGCCCTGGGTCTGCGTGGGTCTCGGCCTCATAACCCAAAGATGTACAGGGTAGGTGGATTGGCCACGCTAAATTGCCCCTTGGAAAAAATGAATTGGGTACTCTAAATTTTACAAAGAACTTAATGAGCAAAAATAAAGCAGCAAAAATAAAGCCATGTGAAAGCTGATGATGATTTAAAATGGTGACTATAGTGTGAGAGGATCAAATTATGTTTCTTTGGCTCACTCTGTCTCTCTGTATTTATTCACTGACCCGCACCCGGACCCACAGCGTGAGTTGTATCAGTGAGGGCGATGTTGCGCCGACCTGTGAAACCACTCTAAAGCCCATCTACACTATTCCCTTATCGCCCATATGTCTATCCAATGACCATTTGAATGCCCTTAGTGTTGGCGAGTCCACTACTGTTGCAGGCAGGGCATTCCACGCCCTTACTACTCTCTGAGTAAAGAACCTACCTCTGACGTCTGTCCTATATCTATCTCCCCTCAGTTTAAAGCTATGTCTCCTCGTGCTAGACATCACCATCCGAGGAAAAAGGCTCTCACTGTCCACCCTATCCAATCCTCCGATCACCTTGTATGCCTCAATTAAGTCACCTCTTAACCTTCTTCTCTCTAACGAAAACAGCCTCAAGTCCCTCAGCCTTTCCTCATAAGATCTTAATATCATCCCTCCATACCAGGCAACATTCTGGTAAATCTCCTCTGCACCCTTTCCAATGCTTCCACATCCTTCCTAAAATGCGGCGACCAGAATTGCACGCAATACTCCAAATGCGGCCGCACCAGAGTTTTGTACAGCTGCAACATGACCTCATGGCTCCAAAACTCAATCCCTCTACCATTAAAAGCTAACACACCGTACGCCTTCTTAACAACCCTCTCAACCTGGGAGGCAACTTTCATTGATCTATGTACATCTACACCGAGATCTCTCTGCTCATCCACACTGCCAAGAATCTTACCATTATCCCAGTACCCTGTCTTCCTGTTATCCCTTCCAAAATGAATCACCTCACACTTTTCTGCATTAAACTCCATTTGCCACCTCTCAGCCCCAGCACTGCAGCTTATCTATGTCCCTCTGTAACCTGTAACATCCTTCTGCACTGTCCACAACTCCACCGACTTTAGTGTCATCTGCAAATTTACTCACCCATCCTTCTACGCCGTCCTCCAGGTCATTTATGAAAATGACAAACAGCAGTGGCCCCAAAACAGATCCTTGTGGTACACCACTAGTAACTGGACTCCAGTCTGAACATTTCCCATCAACCACCACTCTTTGTCGTCTTCCAGCTAGCCAATTTCTGATCCAAACTGCTAAATCATCCTGAATCCCATGCCTCCGTATTTTCTGCAGTAGCCTACCGTGGGGAACCTTATCAAACGCTTTACTGAAATCCATATACACCACATCAACTGCTTTACCCTCATCCACCTGTTTGGTCACCTTCTCAAAGAACTCAATAAGGTTTGTGAGGCATGACCTACCCTTCACAAAACCGTGTTGACCATCTCTAATCAAATTGATCCTTTCCAGATGATTATACATCCTATCTCTTATCAACCTTTCCTAGTTTTTGCCCACAATAGAAGTAAGGATCACTGGTCTATAGTTACCTGGGTTGTCTCTACTCCCCTTCTTGTCCCCTAGTTCAACATTTGCTATCCTCCAGTCTTCTGGCACTATTCCTGTAGACAAAGGTGACTTAAAGATCAAAGCCAAAAGCTCAGCAATATCCTCCCTAGCATCCCAGAGAATCCTCGGATAAATCCCATCCGGCCCAGGGGACTTATCTATTTTCACACTTTCCAGAATTGCTAACACCTCCTCCTTATGAACCTCAAGCCCTTCTAGTCTAGTAGCCTGAATCTCAGTATTCTCCTCGACAACATTGTCTTTTTCCTGTGTGAATACTGATGAAAAATATTCATTTAGCACCTCTCCTATCTCCTATTAAGGGGCTGGTTTAGCACACTGGGCTAAATCGCTGGCTTTGAAAGCAGACCAAGGCAGGCCAGCAGCACGGTTCGATTCCCGTACCAGCCTCCCCAAACAGGCGCCGGAATGCGGCGACTATGGGCTTTTCACAGTAACTTCATTGAAGCCTACTCGTGACAATAAGCGATTTTCATTTTCATTTCCTCGGACTCCAAGCACAACTTCCCACTACTGTCCTTGACTGGCCCTACTCTTACCCGAGTCATTCTTTTATTCCTGACATATCTATAGAAAGCTTTAGGGTTCTCCTTGATCCTACCTGCCAAAGACTCCTCATGTCCCCTCCTGGCTCTTCTTAGCTCTCTCTTTAGGTCCTTCCTAGCTAACTTGTAACTCTCGAGCGCCCTAACTGAATCTTCATGTCTCATCTTTACATAAGCCTCCTTCTTCCTCTTGACAAGTGTTTCGACTGCTTTAGTAAACCACGGATCCCTCGCTCGACCACTTCCTCCCTGCCTGACCGGTACGTACTTATCAAGGACACGCAGTAGCTGTTCCTTGAACAAGCTCCACATTTCCGTTGTGCCCATCCCCTGCAGTTTTCATTTCCATCCGATGCATCCTGCCTCATTGCATCATAATTGCCCTTCTCCCAGATATAACTCTTGCCCTGCGGTATATACCTATCCCTTTCCATCACTAAAGTAAACGCAATCGAATTGTGGTCACTATCACCAAAGTGCTCACCTACCTCCAAATCTAACACCTGTCCTGGTTCATTACCCAGTACCAAATCCAATATGGCCTCGCCTCTCGTTGGCCTATCTACATACTGTGTCAGGAAACCCTCCTGCACACATTGGACAAAAACAGACCCATCTAAAGTACTTGAACTGTAGCGTTTCCAGTCAATATTTGGAAAGTTAAAGTCCCCCATAACAACTACCCTGTTGCTTTCGCTCCTATCTAGAATCATCTTTGCAATCCTTTCCTCCACATCTCCGGAACTTTTCGGAGGCCTATAGAAAACCCCTAACAGGGTGACCTCTCCTTTCCTGTTTCTAACCTCAGCCCATACTACCTCAGTAGGCGAGTCCTCATCAAACGTCCTTTCTGCCACCGTAATACTGTCCTTGACTAACAATGCCACCCCTCCCCCGCTTTTACCACCCTCCCTGAGCTTACTGAAATATCTTAACCCCGGCGCCTGCAACAACCATTCCTGTCCCTGCTCTATCCATGTCTCCGAAATGGCCACAACATCGAAGTCCCAGGTACCAACCCATGCCACAAGTTCACCCACCTTATTCCGGATACTCCTCGCATTGAAGACACACTTTAAACCACCTTCCTGCCTGCCGGTACACTCCTGCAACTTTGAAACCTTACTCATGACCTCACTACTCTCAACCTCCTGTATACTGGAGCTACAATTCAGGTTCTCAAGCCCCTGCTGAACTAGTTTAAACCCTCCCGAAGAGCTTTAGCAAATTTCCCCCACAGGATATTGGTACCCCTCTGGTCCAGGTATAGACCATCCCGTTTGTAGAGGTCCCACCGACCCCAGAATGAGCCCCAATTATCCAGAAATCTGAATCCCTCCGGCCTGCACCATCCCTGTAGCCACATGTTCAACTGCTCTCTCTCCCTATTCCTCATCTCGCTATCACGTGGCACAGGTAACAACCCAGAGATAATAACTCTGTTTGTCCTAGATCTAAGTTTCCACCCTAGCTCCCTGAATTCCTGCCGTACATCCCTATCCCTTTTCCTACCTATGTCGTTGGTACCTATGTGGACCACGACTTGGGGCTGCTCCCCCTCCCCCTTAAGGATCCCGAAAACACGATCCGAGACATCACGGACCCTGGCACCTGGGAGGCAACACACCAACCGCGAGTCTCTCTCATTCCCACAGAATCTCCTATCTATCCCCATAACTATGGAGTCTCCAATGACTAATGCTCTACTCCTCTCCCCCCTTCCCTTCTGAGAAACAGGGACAGACTCTGTGCCAGAGACCTGTACCATGGCTTACCCCTGGTAAATTGTCCCCCCCAACAGTATCCAAAGCGGTATACTTGTTACCAAGGGGAACGACCACAGGGGATCCCTGTACTGACTGCTTCGTCCCAGCCCCTCTCTCCGTCACCCATCTATCGTTATTCTTCGGAGTAACTACATCCCTGAAGCTTCTATGTATAACCATCTCTGCCTCCCGAATGATCCGAAGTTCATCCAGCTCCAGTTCCCTAACGCGGTTTCTGAGGAGCTGGAGATGGGTGCACTTCCCACAGATGAAATCAACAGGGACACTCAGTAGGCAAGTCCTCATCAAACGTCCTTTCTGCCACTGTAATACTGTCCTTGACTAACAATGCCACCCCTCCCCCGCTTTCACCACCCTCCCTGAGCTTACTGAAATATCTTAACCCTCACCTCAAACATTCTGCAGGAGGAACATTGCACTACCTTCGCTGCCATCCCCTCTAGATAAAAAAAAGAGCTTACCTGTTATTCACTCCCCTTCTCAGCAAGCACTGACTCAGCAACCTCTGCGCCCCGCACAATAACACCTGAAGGGGAATTAAAGAAAAGCTACTTGCCAGTCATCAGCCAATCCCTTACCTGCAGGCTGTGGCGCCACGGTTCAACATCTTTCTACTTCAACCTGCCCTCGAACCTTCCTCTTGATCCTTACAGCGTTTTCTTTTTTTTGGTTAGAGGAGGGGGTAGGGAGGGAAACACTGAAGAAGTGTTTCGGGTTTAAGTGTCACTTGACAACA
>NC_092708.1:2153367-2163367 GCF_047496885.1 Scyliorhinus torazame | reverse complement strand
CACACACACTCTCTCGCTGGCCCTCAACACACACACAAACGCTCGCTCTCTCTCACACACACACTCTCTCTCACACACACACTCTCTCTCGCTGGCCCTCAGCACGCACACACACGCTCGCTCTCACACACACACACACACACACACACACACTCTCGCTGGCCCTCAGCACACACACAAACGCTCGCTCTTTCTCACACACACACACACACTCTCTCGCTGGCCCTCAGCACGCACACAAACGCTCGCTCTGTCTCACACACACTCTCTCGCTGGCCCTCAGCACAGACACAAACGTTCGCTCTCTCTCTCACACACACTCGCTCTCGCTGACCCTCAGCACGCACACAAACACTCGCTCTCTCTCACACACACTCGCTCTCGCTGGCCCTCAGCACGCACAAACGCTCGCTCTCTCTCACACACACACTCTCTCGCTGGCCCTCAGCACACACACAAACACTCGCTCTCTCTCTCACACACTCGCTCTCGCTGGCCCTCAGCACGCACACAAACACTCGCTCTTTCTCACACACACACACTCTCACTGGCCCTCAGCACGCGCACAAACGCTCGCTCTCTCTCACACACACACACTCTCTCTCGCTGGCCCTCAGCACGCACACAAACGCTCGCTCTCTCACACACACACTCTCTCGCTGGCCCTCAGCACGCACACAAACACTCGCTCTTTCTCACACACACACTCTCTCGCTGGCCCTCAGCACTCACACACACGCTCTCTCACACACACACACTCTCGCTGGCCCTCAGCACGCACACAAACGCTCGCTCTCTCACACACACACACTCTCTCGCTGGCCCTCAGCACGCACACAAACGCTCGCTCTCTCTCACACACACACTCTCTCGCTGGCCCTCAGCACGCACACAAACGCTCGCTCTCACACACACACTCTCTCGCTGGCCCTCAGCACGCACACAAACGCTCGCTCTCTCTCACACACACTCTCTCTCGCTGGCCCTCAGCACGCACACAAACGCTCGCTCTCTCTCACACACACACTCTGTCGCTGGCCCTCAGCACGCACACAAACGCTCGCTCTTTCTCACACACACACACTCTCTCTCTTGCTGGCCCTCAGCACGCACACAAACGCTCGCTCTCTCTCACACACACACACTCTCGCTGGCCCTCAGCACGCACACAAACGCTCTCTCTCACACGCACACACTCTCTCGCTGATCCTCAGCACGCACACAAACGCTCGCTCTCTCTCACACACACACTCTCTCGCTGGCCCTCAGCACGCACACACGCTCGCTCTCTCTCACACACACACTCTCTCGCTGGCCCTCAGCACGCATTCAAACGCTCGCTCTCTCTCACACACACACTCTCTCGCTGGCCCTCAGCACTCACACACACGCTCGCTCTCTCACACACACACACACTCACACACTCTCTCGCTGGCCCTCAGCACGCACACAAGCGCTCGCTCTCTCACACACACACTCTCTCGCTGGCCCTCAGCACGCACACACACGCTCGCTCTCTCTCACACACACACACTCTCTCGCTGGCCCTCAGCACGCACACAAACGCTCTCTCTCACACTCTCGCTGGCCCTCAGCACACACACAAACGCTCGCTCTCTCTCACACACACACTCTCGCTGGCCCTCAGCACGCACACAAACGCTCGCTCTCTCACACACACACTCTCTCGCTGGCCCTCAGCACGCACACAAACGCTCGCTCTTTCTCACACACACACTCTCTCGCTGGCCCTCAGCACTCACACACACGCTCTCTCACACACACACACACTCTCTCGCTGGCCCTCAGCACGCACACAAACGCTCGCTCTCTCACACACACACACTCTCTCGCTGGCCCTCAGCACGCACACAAACGCTCGCTCTCTCTCACACACACACTCTCTCGCTGGCCCTCAGCAAGCACACAAACGCTTGCTCTCACACACACACTCTCGCTGGCCCTCAGCACGCACACAAACGCTCGCTCTGTCTCACACACACTCTCTCGCTGGCCCTCAGCACAGACACAAACGCTCGCTCTCTCTCTCACACACACTCGCTCTCGCTGACCCTCAGCACGCACACAAACACTCGCTCTCTCTCACACACACTCGCTCTCGCTGGCCCTCAGCACGCACACAAACGCTCGCTCTCTCTCACACACACACTCTCTCGCTGGCCCTCAGCACACACACAAACGCTCGCTCTCTCACACACTCGCTCTCGCTGGCCCTCAGCACGCACACAAACACTCGCTCTTTCTCACACACACACACTCTCACTGGCCCTCAGCACGCGCACAAACGCTCGCTCTCTCTCACACACACACACTCTCTCTCGCTGGCCCTCAGCACGCACACAAACGCTCGCTCTCTCACACACACACTCTCTCGCTGGCCCTCAGCACACACACAAACGCTCGCTCTCTCTCACACACACACACTCTCTCGCTGGCCCTCAGCACACACACAAACGCTCGCTCTCTCTCACACACACACTCTCTCTCGCTGGCCCTCAGCACGCACACACACGCTCGCTCTCACACACACACACACACTCGCTCTCGCTGGCCCTCAGCACGCACACATACGCTCGCTCTCACACACACACACACTCTCTCGCTGGCCCTCAGCACGCACACAAACGCTCGCTCTCTCACACACACACTCTCTCGCTGGCCCTCAGCACACACACAAACGCTCGCTCTCTCTCACACACACACACTCTCTCGCTGGCCCTCAGCACACACACAAACGCTCGCTCTCTCTCACACACACACTCTCTCTCGCTGGCCCTCAGCACGCACACACACGCTCGCTCTCACACACACACACACACTCGCTCTCGCTGGCCCTCAGCACGCACACATACGCTCGCTCTCACACACACACACACTCTCTCGCTGGCCCTCAGCACGCACACAAACGCTCGCTCTTTCTCACACACACACACACACTCTCTCGCTGGCCCTCAGCACGCACACAAACGCTCGCTCTTTCTCACACACACACACACACTCTCTCGCTGGCCCTCAGCACGCACACAAACGCTTGCTCTCTCTCACACACACACTCTCTCGCTGGCCCTCAGCACACACACAAACGCTTGCTCTCACTCACACACACTCTCTCGCTGGCCCTCAACACACACACAAACGCTCGCTCTCTCTCACACACACACTCTCTCTCACACACACACTCTCTCTCGCTGGCCCTCAGCACGCACACACACGCTCGCTCTCACACACACACACACACACACACACACACTCTCGCTGGCCCTCAGCACACACACAAACGCTCGCTCTTTCTCACACACACACACACACTCTCTCGCTGGCCCTCAGCACGCACACAAACGCTCGCTCTGTCTCACACACACTCTCTCGCTGGCCCTCAGCACAGACACAAACGTTCGCTCTCTCTCTCACACACACTCGCTCTCGCTGACCCTCAGCACGCACACAAACACTCGCTCTCTCTCACACACACTCGCTCTCGCTGGCCCTCAGCACGCACAAACGCTCGCTCTCTCTCACACACACACTCTCTCGCTGGCCCTCAGCACACACACAAACGCTCGCTCTCTCTCTCACACACTCGCTCTCGCTGGCCCTCAGCACGCACACAAACACTCGCTCTTTCTCACACACACACACTCTCACTGGCCCTCAGCACGCGCACAAACGCTCGCTCTCTCTCACACACACACACTCTCGCTGGCCCTCAGCACGCACACAAACGCTCGCTCTCTCACACACACACTCTCTCGCTGGCCCTCAGCACGCACACAAACACTCGCTCTTTCTCACACACACACTCTCTCGCTGGCCCTCAGCACTCACACACACGCTCTCTCACACACACACACTCTCGCTGGCCCTCAGCACGCACACAAACGCTCGCTCTCTCACACACACACACTCTCTCGCTGGCCCTCAGCACGCACACAAACGCTCGCTCTCTCTCACACACACACTCTCTCGCTGGCCCTCAGCACGCACACAAACGCTCGCTCTCACACACACACTCTCTCGCTGGCCCTCAGCACGCACACAAACGCTCGCTCTCTCTCACACACACTCTCTCTCGCTGGCCCTCAGCACGCACACACGCTCGCTCTCTCTCACACACACACTCTCTCGCTGGCCCTCAGCACGCATTCAAACGCTCGCTCTCTCTCACACACACACTCTCTCGCTGGCCCTCAGCACTCACACACACGCTCGCTCTCTCACACACACACACACTCACACACTCTCTCGCTGGCCCTCAGCACGCACACAAGCGCTCGCTCTCTCACACACACACTCTCTCGCTGGCCCTCAGCACGCACACACACGCTCTCTCTCACACACACACACTCTCTCGCTGGCCCTCAGCACGCACACAAACACTCGCTCTCTCTCACACACACACTCTCTCGCTGGCCCTCAGCAGGCACACAAACGCTCGCTCTCTCACACACACACTCTCGCTGGCCCTCAGCACTCACACACACGCTCGCTCTCTCTCACACACACACACTCACACACTCTCTCGCTGGCCCTCAGCACGCACACACACGCTCTCTCACACACACACACACGCACACACACGCTCGCTCTCTCTCTCACACACACTCTCGCTGGCCCTCAGCACGCACACAAACGCTCGCTCTCTCTCACACACACACTCTCTCGCTGGCCCTCAGCACGCACACAAACGCTCGCTCTCTCTCACACACACACTGTCTCTCGCTGGCCCTCAGCACGCACACAAACGCTCGCTCTCTCTCACACACACACACTCTCTCGCTGGCCCTCAGCACACACACAAACGCTCGCTCTCTCACACACACACTCTCTCTCGCTGGCCCTCAGCACGCACACACACGCTCGCTCTCACACACACACACACACACACACTCGCTCTCGCTGGCCCTCAGCACGCACACATACGCTCGCTCTCACACACACACACACTCTCTCGCTGGCCCTCAGCACGCACACAAACGCTCGCTCTTTCTCACACACACACACACACTCTCTCGCTGGCCCTCAGCACGCACACAAACGCTCGCTCTTTCTCACACACACACACACACTCTCTCGCTGGCCCTCAGCACGCACACAAACGCTTGCTCTCTCTCACACACACACTCTCTCGCTGGCCCTCAGCACACACACAAACGCTTGCTCTCACTCACACACACACTCTCTCGCTGGCCCTCAACACACACACAAACGCTCGCTCTCTCTCACACACACACTCTCTCTCACACACACACTCTCTCTCGCTGGCCCTCAGCACGCACACACACGCTCGCTCTCACACACACACACACACACACACACACTCTCTCGCTGGCCCTCAGCACACACACAAACGCTCGCTCTTTCTCACACACACACACACACTCTCTCGCTGGCCCTCAGCACGCACACAAACGCTCGCTCTGTCTCACACACACTCTCTCGCTGGCCCTCAGCACAGACACAAACGTTCGCTCTCTCTCTCACACACACTCGCTCTCGCTGACCCTCAGCACGCACACAAACACTCGCTCTCTCTCACACACACTCGCTCTCGCTGGCCCTCAGCACGCACAAACGCTCGCTCTCTCTCACACACACACTCTCTCGCTGGCCCTCAGCACACACACAAACGCTCGCTCTCTCTCTCACACACTCGCTCTCGCTGGCCCTCAGCACGCACACAAACACTCGCTCTTTCTCACACACACACACTCTCACTGGCCCTCAGCACGCGCACAAACGCTCGCTCTCTCTCACACACACACACTCTCTCTCGCTGGCCCTCAGCACGCACACAAACGCTCGCTCTCTCACACACACACTCTCTCGCTGGCCCTCAGCACGCACACAAACACTCGCTCTTTCTCACACACACACTCTCTCGCTGGCCCTCAGCACTCACACACACGCTCTCTCACACACACACACTCTCGCTGGCCCTCAGCACGCACACAAACGCTCGCTCTCTCACACACACACACTCTCTCGCTGGCCCTCAGCACGCACACAAACGCTCGCTCTCTCTCACACACACACTCTCTCGCTGGCCCTCAGCACGCACACAAACGCTCGCTCTCTCTCACACACACTCTCTCTCGCTGGCCCTCAGCACGCACACAAACGCTCGCTCTCTCTCACACACACACTCTGTCGCTGGCCCTCAGCACGCACACAAACGCTCGCTCTTTCTCACACACACACACTCTCTCTCTTGCTGGCCCTCAGCACGCACACAAACGCTCGCTCTCTCTCACACACACACTCTCTCGCTGGCCCTCAGCACGCACACAAACGCTCTCTCTCACACGCACACACTCTCTCGCTGATCCTCAGCACGCACACAAACGCTCGCTCTCTCTCACACACACACACTCTCGCTGGCCCTCAGCACGCACACACGCTCGCTCTCTCTCACACACACACTCTCTCGCTGGCCCTCAGCACGCATTCAAACGCTCGCTCTCTCTCACACACACACTCTCTCGCTGGCCCTCAGCACTCACACACACGCTCGCTCTCTCACACACACACACACTCACACACTCTCTCGCTGGCCCTCAGCACGCACACAAGCGCTCGCTCTCTCACACACACACTCTCTCGCTGGCCCTCAGCACGCACACACACGCTCTCTCTCACACACACACACTCTCTCGCTGGCCCTCAGCACGCACACAAACACTCGCTCTCTCTCACACACACACTCTCTCGCTGGCCCTCAGCAGGCACACAAACGCTCGCTCTCTCACACACACACTCTCGCTGGCCCTCAGCACTCACACACACGCTCGCTCTCTCTCACACACACACACTCACACACTCTCTCGCTGGCCCTCAGCACGCACACACACGCTCTCTCACACACACACACACGCACACACACGCTCGCTCTCTCTCTCACACACACTCTCGCTGGCCCTCAGCACGCACACAAACGCTCGCTCTCTCTCACACACACACTCTCTCGCTGGCCCTCAGCACGCACACAAACGCTCGCTCTCTCTCACACACACACTGTCTCTCGCTGGCCCTCAGCACGCACACAAACGCTCGCTCTCTCTCACACACACACACTCTCTCGCTGGCCCTCAGCACACACACAAACGCTCGCTCTCTCACACACACACTCTCTCTCGCTGGCCCTCAGCACGCACACACACGCTCGCTCTCACACACACACACACACACACACTCGCTCTCGCTGGCCCTCAGCACGCACACATACGCTCGCTCTCACACACACACACACTCTCTCGCTGGCCCTCAGCACGCACACAAACGCTCGCTCTTTCTCACACACACACACACACTCTCTCGCTGGCCCTCAGCACGCACACAAACGCTCGCTCTTTCTCACACACACACACACACTCTCTCGCTGGCCCTCAGCACGCACACAAACGCTTGCTCTCTCTCACACACACACTCTCTCGCTGGCCCTCAGCACACACACAAACGCTTGCTCTCACTCACACACACACTCTCTCGCTGGCCCTCAACACACACACAAACGCTCGCTCTCTCTCACACACACACTCTCTCTCACACACACACTCTCTCTCGCTGGCCCTCAGCACGCACACACACGCTCGCTCTCACACACACACACACACACACACACACTCTCTCGCTGGCCCTCAGCACACACACAAACGCTCGCTCTTTCTCACACACACACACACACTCTCTCGCTGGCCCTCAGCACGCACACAAACGCTCGCTCTGTCTCACACACACTCTCTCGCTGGCCCTCAGCACAGACACAAACGTTCGCTCTCTCTCTCACACACACTCGCTCTCGCTGACCCTCAGCACGCACACAAACACTCGCTCTCTCTCACACACACTCGCTCTCGCTGGCCCTCAGCACGCACAAACGCTCGCTCTCTCTCACACACACACTCTCTCGCTGGCCCTCAGCACACACACAAACGCTCGCTCTCTCTCTCACACACTCGCTCTCGCTGGCCCTCAGCACGCACACAAACACTCGCTCTTTCTCACACACACACACTCTCACTGGCCCTCAGCACGCGCACAAACGCTCGCTCTCTCTCACACACACACACTCTCTCTCGCTGGCCCTCAGCACGCACACAAACGCTCGCTCTCTCACACACACACTCTCTCGCTGGCCCTCAGCACGCACACAAACACTCGCTCTCTCACACACACACACACTCACACACTCTCTCGCTGGCCCTCAGCACGCACACAAGCGCTCGCTCTCTCACACACACACTCTCTCGCTGGCCCTCAGCACGCACACACACGCTCGCTCTCTCTCACACACACACACTCTCTCGCTGGCCCTCAGCACGCACACACACGCTCGCTCTCTCTCACACACACACACTCTCTCGCTGGCCCTCAGCACGCACACAAACACTTGCTCTCTCTCACACACACACTCTCTCGCTGGCCCTCAGCAGGCACACAAACGCTCGCTCTCTCACACACACACTCTCGCTGGCCCTCAGCACTCACACACACGCTCGCTCTCTCTCACACACACACACTCACACACTCTCTCGCTGGCCCTCAGCACGCACACACACGCTCTCTCACACACGCACACACACGCTCGCTCTCTCTCTCACACACACTCTCGCTGGCCCTCAGCACGCACACAAACGCTCGCTCTCTCTCACACACACACTCTCTCGCTGGCCCTCAGCACGCACACAAACGCTCGCTCTCTCTCACACACACACTGTCTCTCGCTGGCCCTCAGCACGCACACAAACGCTCGCTCTCTCTCACACACACTTTCTCTCGCTGGCCCTCAGCACGCACACAAACGTTCGCTCTCTCTCACACACACTCTCTCTCGCTGGCCCTCAGCACTCACACACACGCTCTCTCACACACACACACACACACACTCTCTCGCTGGCCCTCAGCACGCACACAAACGCTTGCTCTCTCTCACACACACACTCTCTCTCGATGGCCCTCAGCACGCACACAAACGCTCGCTCTCTCTCACACACACTCTCTCTCGCTGGCCCTCAGCACGTACACAAAACGCTCGCTCTCTCTCACACACACACTCTCTCGCTGGCCCTCAGCACGCACACAAACGCTCGCGCTCTCTCTCACACACACTGTCTCTCGCTGGCCCTCAGCACGCACACAAACGCTCGCTCTCTCTCACACACACTCTCTCTCGCTGGCCCTCAGCACGCACACAAACGCTCGCTCTCTCTCACATACACTCTCTCTCGCTGGCCCTCAGCACTCACACACACGCTCTCTCACTCACACACACACACACACACACACACACACACACACACTCTCTCGCTGGCTCTCAGCACGCACACAAACGCTTGCTCTCTCTCACACACACACTCTCTCGCTGGCCCTCAGCACGCACACAAAACGCTCACTCTCTCTCACACACACACTCTCTCGCTGGCCCTCAGCACGCACACAAACGCTCGCTCTCTCTCACACACACACTCTCTCGCTGGCCCTCAGCACGCACACAAACGCTCGCTCTCTCTCACACACACACTCTCTCTCGCTGGCCCTCAGCACGCACACAAAACGCTCGCTCTCTCTCACACACACACTCTCTCGCTGGCCCTCAGCACGCACACAAACGCTCGCTCTCTCTCACACACACACACTCTCTCACTGGCCCTCAGCACGCACACAAACGCTCGCTCTCTCACACACACACACACACACTCGCTCTCGCTGGCCCTCAGCACGCACACAAACGCTCGCTCTCTCTCACACACACACTCTCTCGCTGGCCCTCAGCACAGACACAAACGCTCGCTCTCTCTCTCACACACACTCGCTCTCGCTGACCCTCAGCACGCACACAAACACTCGCTCTCTCTCACACACACTCGCTCTCGCTGGCCCTCAGCACGCACACAAACGCTCGCTCTCTCTCACACACACACTCTCTCGCTGGCCCTCAGCACACACACAAACGCTCGCTCTCTCTCTCACACACTCGCTCTCG
>NC_092708.1:2065867-2148367 GCF_047496885.1 Scyliorhinus torazame | reverse complement strand
AGTTGCGGATCGTGATGAAGATTGTCAGAGAATACAACAGGATAGAGATAGGCTGCAAAATCGGGCAGAGAAATTTAACCCGGACAAATGGGAGGTGATGCATTTTGGTGCATCCAATTCAGGTGGGAGCTATAAAATAAATGGCAGAACCATCAGGAGCAGAGAGACACAGAGAGATCTGGGTGTGCAGGTCCAGATCCTTAAAAGTGGCAGCACAGGTGGAAATGGTGGTAAAGAAAGCATATGGCATGAAATGAAAATGAAATGAAAATTGCTTATTGTCACAAGTAGGCTTCAATGAAGTTACTGTGAAAAGCCCCTAGTCGCCACATTCTGGCGCCTGTTTGGGGAGGCTGTTACGGGAATTGTATTACATACAACAAGTAATGCTTACACAATAATCCTACTATCTATACAGAAACCTATCACTACTGGCCAATGCTTAACTTTAGGAAGGGCCCACCAGGTCAGGGAAACAAATGGCTTATCGAATCGGAAATCAGTGTATTGTGGGGGTGGGGGTTTTGAATCCCCGGCCCGCGGGGATTCAAAAAGGCTGATACAGGTCGATGGCTAGGAGTCTTTATCGGGTAGCGATCGCTGGAGTCAAACTTACTGTTTCTGGTCGATGTTCTTGCGAAAGTTGCGAGCAGGAAGAGAAGGGTCGATCTGAACGTGGTCCTTTGCTCTTATAGTTAGCTAGGGTCTTCCCGCCTCTCGGGGCGGACCTTGACCCTGGTTCCAAGTGATTGGACTTGGTCCCAATCACTCGGTTCGATATGCTCCAATAATGGGGCATTCCTTGATCGGGGGGTGGTTGCCCACCTTTCTTTGTGTTAGCCTCTCTTGGTGCCGAGAGGTCTGGAGTAGCTTTACAAATGCTAATGTATAGCAATTGTTCCCGGGGATGGCTGTTCACTATGCAGATGGCTGGATTGTTGTGATGTTAATGGCTGCATGATTTGATCAGTGGCTTCCCCCAGTGGCGAATAAACTGTTTTACCTGCAGCCTTCCGTTTGAGTCCTGTTGGCTCATTTTCCCATTAGCCTCATTTTGGATCGGGATTTGACCAATTTAATCGGGAAGCAGCCATTTTACGTGGCTACACTGTGAAAAGCCCCTAGTCGCCACATTCCGCTGCCTGTTTGGGGAGGCTGTTACGGGAATTGAACCCGTGCTACTGGCCCTGCCTTGATCTGCTTTCAAAGCCAGTGATTTAGCCCTTTGCTAAACAGCCCCTGCTTGCTTACCTTCATAGGACAGGGTATCGAGTATAAAAGCTCAAAAATTATGTTAGTTATATAGAACGTTGGTTAGGCCACATTTGGAATACTGGGTCCAATTCTGGTCACCGCACTACCAGAAGGACGTGGAGGCTTTGGAGAGAGTGCAGAAAAGGTTCACCAGGATGTTGCCTGGAATGGAGGGTATTAACTATGAGGAGAGATTGAATAAACTGGGATTGTTCTCCCTCGAGGGACGGACGCTGAGGGGCGACACGAGAGAAGTTTATAAAATTATTCGGGGTACAGATAGAGTGAACAGTCGGAGGCTTTTTCCCAGGGTGGAAATGACAATTACAAGGGGGCACAGGTTCACGGTGAGGGGGGAAAGATTCAGTGGAGATGTGCGGGGGAAGTTTTTGTACACAGAGGGTGGTGGTGGCCTGGAATGCACGGCCACGTGAGGTGGTTGGGGAAGATACATTAGCGACCTTTAAGACTTATCTGGATAGGCACATGAACAGACGGGGTATAGAAGGATACAGGAGGTTGGTCTGGATAGGACACGTGAACGGCGCGGGCCTAAAGGCCTGTTCTTGTGCTATATTGTTTTTTGAACAGGGAAAGGGCAAAGGAATGGGAGTGGCCGAGTTCCTCTTGCAGAGAGCCAGTATGAATATGACTGACTGAATGGCCTCATTCAGCTGTGACCATTCTATAATTAAAGCAGAGAGCGAGAGCATGCTGCTACATCAGGGTCAGTACTGTCAGAGAGTGAATACTGAGGGAGTGCTGCACTGTCAGAGGGTCAGTACTGAGGGAGTGCCGCACTGTCAGAGGGTCAGTACTGAGGGAGCGCCGCAGTGTCAGAGGGTCAGTACTGAGGGAGTGCTGCACTGTCAGAGGGTCAGTACTGAGGGAGCGCCGCACTGTCAGAGGGTCAGTACTGAGGGAGTGCCGCACTGTCAGAGGGTCAGTACTGAGGGAGTGCCACACTGTCAGAGGGTCAGTACTGAGGGAGTGCCGCACTGTCAGAGGGTCTGTACTGAGGGAGTGCCGCACTGTCAGAGGGTCAGTACTGAGGGAGTGCTGCACTGTCAGAGGGTCAGTACTGAGGGAGTGCCGCACTGTCAGAGGGTCAGTACTGAGGGAATGCCGCACTGTCAGAGGGTCAGTACTGAGGGAGTGCCGCACTGTCAGAGGGTCAGTACTGAGGGAGTGCTGCACTGTCAGAGGGTCAGTACAGAGGGAGCTCCGCACTGTCAGAGGGTCAGTACTGAGGGAGTGCCGCACTGTCAGAGGGTCAGTACTGAGGGAGCGCCGCACTGTCAGAGGGTCAGTACTGAGCGATTTTCATTTCATTCATTCATTCATTTAATTGCAGTGTTAATGAAACACTGCCCACTCTGACACTAATAAAGATCATTATTATTATGATATTTACCAAGATGGGGGGGTCCTGTATCTGTGCCATGTTTATTGTGGGGGGGGGGGGGGGGTTGTTCCCGTGTCCCAATCAGTTTGTGTGTAGATAGATGGGGGGTTCCCATGTCCGGGTCAGTTTATTGTTGGAATGGGGGGGTTCCCATGTCCGGGTCAGTTTATTGTTGTGAGTGGGGGGGGGGGTCAGTTTATTGTTGGGAGGGGGGTGTTTCCCGTGTCTGGGTCAGTTTATTGTGCAGGGGGGTTCCATATCCGGGTCAGTGTATTGTGTGTGTGTGTGGGGGGGGGGTTCCTGTGTCTGGGTCAGTGTATTGTGTGGGGGGGGCAGGGTTCCGTGTCTGGGACAGTGTATTGTGGGGTGGGGGCGGTTTCCGTGTCCGGGTCAGTGTATTGTGTGTGGGGGGGTTCCCGTGTCCGGGTCAGTGTATTGTGTGTGGGGGGGTGTTCCCGTGTCTGGGTCAGTGTATTGTGTGTGTGTGTGTGGGGGGGGGTCTGTGTCTGGGACAGTATATTGTGGGGGGTGTTTCCATGTCCGGGTCAGTGTATTGGGGGGGCGGGGGGGGATTCCGTGTCCGGGTCAGTGTATTGTGTGTGTGGGGGTGGCGTTCCCGTGTCTGGGTCAGTGTATTGTGTGGGGGGGGTCCGTGTCTGGGACAGTGTATTGTGGGGGTGGAGGTTTCCATGTCCGAGTCAGTGTATTGTGTGTGGGGGTGGGGGGGGGTTCCGTGTCCGGGTTCAGTGTATTGTGTGTGTGGGGGGGGGGGGGGTTCCCGTGTCCGGGTCAGTGTATTGTGTGTGTGTGGGGGGGGGGGGTTCGTGTCTGGGACAGTGTATTGTGGGGGGGGGGGGTTCCGTGTCCGGGTCAGTGTATTGTGTGTGTGTGGGGGGGGGGGTTCGTGTCTGGGACAGTGTATTGTGGGGGGGGGGCGTTCCCGTGTCTGGGTCAGTGTATTGTGTGGGGGGGGTCCGTATCTGGGACAGTGTATTGTGGGGGTGGGGGTTTCCATGTCCGGGTCAGTGTATTGTGCGGGGGGGTGGGGGGGGGTTCCGTGTCCGGTTCAGTGTATTGTGTGTGTGGGGGGGGTTCCCGTGTCCGGGTCAGTGTATTGTGTGGGGTTTCTGTGTCTGGGACAGTGTATTGTTGGGGGGGGGGGGGTTCCGTGTCTGGGTCAGTGTATTGTATTGGGGGCGGGGCTCCCCGTGTCTGGGACAGTGTATTGTGTGGGCGGGGGGTGGGGGTTTCTGTGTCTGGGACAGTGTATTGTTGGGGGGGGGGTTCCGTGTCCGGGTCAGTGGATTGTGTGTGTGGGGGGGGGGGGTTCCTGTGTCTGGGTCAGTGGATTGTGTGTGTGGGGGGGGAGGGCTCCGTGTCTGGGACAGTGTATTGTGGGGTGGGGGCGGTTTCCGTGTCCGGGTCAGTGTATTGTGTGTGGGGGGGGGTTCCCGTGTCCGGGTCAATGTATTGTGTGTGGGGGGGGGGTTCCCGTGTCTGGGTCAGTGTATTGTGTGTGTGTGTGTGTGGGGGGGGGGGTCTGTGTCTGGGACAGTATATTGTGGGGGGTGTTTCCATGTCTGGGTCAGTGTATTGGGGGGGCGGGGGGGGGGATTCCGTGTCCGGGTCAGTGTATTGTGTGTGTGGGGTGGGGTCCGTGTCTGGGACAGTGTATTGTGGGGGGGGGGGTTCAGTGTCCGGGTCAGTGTATTGTGTGTGGGGGGGCGTTCCCGTGTCCGGGTCAGTGTATTGTGTGGGGGGGGGGGTCCGTGTCTGGGACAGTGTATTGTGGGGGTGGGGGTTTCCATGTCCGGGTCAGTGTATTGTGTGTGGGGGTGGGGGGGGGTTCCGTGTCCGGGTTCAGTGTATTGTGTGTGTGTGGGGGGGGGGTTCCCGTGTCCGGGTCAGTGTATTGTATTGGGGGGGGGCTCCCGTGTCTGGGACAGTGTATTGTGTGGGCGGGGGGTGGGGGTTTCTGTGTCTGGGACACTGTATTGTTGGGGGGGGGGGGTTCCGTGCCCCAGGCTAGTAGAATAGATGGCATTGAGGTACGTAGGGAAGAGGTGTTGGCAATTCTGGACAGGCTGAAAATAGATAAGTACCCGGGACCTGATGGGATTTATCCTAGGATTCTCTGGGAGGCCAGGGAAGAGATTGCTGGACCTTTGGCTTTGATTTTTATGTCATCATTGGCTGCAGGAATAGTGCCAGAGGACTGGAGGACAGCAAATGTGGTCCCTTTGTTCAAAAAGGGGAGCAGAGACAACCCCGGCAACTATAGACCGGTGAGCCTCACGTCTGTAGTGGGTAAAGTCTTGGAGGGGATTATAAGAGACAAGATTTATAATCATCTAGATAGGAATAATATGATCAGGGATAGTCAGCAAGGCTTTGTGAAGGGTAGGTCATGCCTCACAAACCTTATTGAGTTCTTTGAGAAGGTGACTGAACAGGTAGACGAGGGTAGAGCAGTTGATGTGGTGTATATGGATTTCAGCAAAGCGTTTGATAAGGTTCCCCACGGTAGGCTATTGCAAAAAATACGGAGGCTGGGGATTGAGGGTGATTTAGAGATGTGGATCAGAAATTGGCTAGCTGAAAGAAGACAGAGGGTGGTGGTTGATGGGAAATGTTCAGAATGGAGTACAGTCACAAGTGGAGTACCACAAGGATCTGTTCTGGGGCCGTTGCTGTTTGTCATTTTTATCAATGACCTAGAGGAAGGCGCAGAAGGGTGGGTGAGTAAATTTGCAGACGATACTAAAGTCGGTGGTGTTGTCGATAGTGTGGAAGGATGTAGCAGGTTACAGAGGGATATAGATAAGCTGCAGAGCTGGGCTGAGAGGTGGCAAATGGAGTTTAATGTAGAGAAGTGTGAGGTGATTCACTTTGGAAGGAATAACAGGAATGCGGAATATTTGGCTAATGGTAAAGTTCTTGAAAGTGTGGATGAGCAGAGGGATCTAGGTGTCCATGTACATAGATCCCTGAAAGTTGCCACCCAGGTTGATAGGGTTGTGAAGAAGGCCTATGGAGTGTTGGCCTTTATTGGTAGAGGGATTGAGTTCCGGAGTCGGAAGGTCATGTTGCAGCTGTACAGAACTCTGGTACGGCCGCATTTGGAGTATTGCGTACAGTTCTGGTCACCGCATTATAGGAAGGACGTGGAGGCTTTGGAGCGGGTGCAGAGGAGATTTACCAGGATGTTGCCTGGTATGGAGGGAAAATCTTATGAGGAAAGGCTGATGGACTTGAGGTTGTTTTCGTTGGAGAGAAGAAGGTTAAGAGGAGACTTAATAGAGGCATACAAAATGATCAGGGGGTTGGATAGGGTGGACAGTGAGAGCCTTCTCCCGCGGATGGATATGGCTGGCATGAGGGGACATAACTTTAAACTGAGGGGTAATAGATATAGGTCAGAGGTCAGAGGTAGGTTCTTTCCGCAAAGAGTAGTGAGGCCGTGGAATGCCCTACCTGCTACAGTAGTGAACTCGCCAACATTGAGGGCATTTAAAAGTTTATTGGATAAACATATGGATGATAATGGTATAGTGTAGGTTAGATGGCTTTTGTTTCGGTGCAACATCGTGGGCCGAAGGGCCTGTACTGCGCTGTATTGTTCTATGTTCTATTGGGGAGTTCCCGTGTCTGGGACAGTATATTGGGGAGGTTCCCGTGTCTGGGACAGTGTATTGGGGAGTTCCCGTGTCTGGGACAGTGTATTGGGGAGTTCCCGTGTCTGGGACACTGTATTGGGGAGGTTCCCGTGTCTGGGACAGTGTATTGGGGAGGTTCCCGTGTCTGGGACAGTGTATTGAGGAGGTTCCCGTGTCTGGCACAGTGTATTGGGGAGGTTCCCGTGTCTGGGACAGTGTATTGAGGAGGTTCCCGTGTCTGGCACAGTGTATTGGGGAGGTTCCCGTGTCTGGGACAGTGTATTGGGGAGGTTCCTGTGTCTGGGACAGTGTATTGGGGAGGTTCCCGTGTCTGGGACAGTGTATTGAGGAGGTTCCCGTGTCTGGCACAGTGTATTGGGGAGGTTCCCGTGTCTGGGACAGTGTATTGGGGGAGGTTTCCGTGTCTGGGACAGTGTATTGGGGAGGTTCCCGTGTCTGGGACAGTGTATTGGGGAGGTTCCCGTTTCTGGGACAGTGTATTGGGGAGGTTCCCGTGTCTGGGACAGTGTATTGGGAGGTTCCCGTGTCTGGGACAGTGTATTGGGAGGTTCCCGTGTCTGGGACAGTGTATTGGGGAGGTTCCCGTGTCTGGGACAGTGTATTGGGGAGGTTCCTGTGTCTGGGACAGTGTATTGGGGAGGTTCCTGTGTCTGGGACAGTGTATTGGGGAGGTTCCCGTGTCTGGGACAGTGTATTGGGGAGGTTCCCGTGTCTGGGACAGTGTATTGGGGAGTTTGCGTGTCTGGGACAGTGTATTGGGGAGTTCCCGTGTCTGGGACAGTGTATTGGGGAGGTTCCCGTGTCTGGGACAGTGTATTGGGGAGGTTCCCGTGTCTGGGACAGTGTATTGGGGAGTTCCCGTGTCTGGGACAGTATATTGGGGAGGTTCCCGTGTCTGGGACAGTGTATTGGGGGAGGTTTCCGTGTCTGGGACAGTGTATTGGAGAGGTTCCCGTGTCTGGGACAGTGTATTGGGGAGGTTCCCGTGTCTGGGACAGTGTATTGGGAGGTTCCCGTGTCTGGGACAGTGTATTGGGAGGTTCCCGTGTCTGGGACAGTGTATTGGGGAGTTCCCGTGTCTGGGACAGTGTATTGGGGAGTTCCCGTGTCTGGGACAGTGTATTGGGGAGGTTCCCGTGTCTGGGACAGTGTATTGGGGCGTTCCCGTGTCTGGGGCAGTGTATTGGGGGATGTTCCCGATTGAGCAGCTAAACACGTGGCTAAACAGCTGGTGTAGGAGGGAGGGTTTCCGTTATCTGGACCACTGGGAGCTCTTCCGGGGCAGGTGTGACCTATATAAGAAGGACGGGTTGCATCTAAACCGGAGAGGCATAAATATCCTGGCCGCGAGGTTTGCTAGTGTCACGGGAGGGTTTAAACTAGTATGGCAGGGGGTGGGCACGGGAACAATAGGTCAGAAGGTGAGAGCATTGAGGGAGAATTGGGAATAGGGACAGTGTGGCTCTGAGGCAGAGCAGACAGGGAGAAGTTGCTGAACACAGCGGGTCTGGTGGCCTGAAGTGCATATGTTTTAATGCAGGAAGTATTACGGGTAAGGCAGATGAACTTAGAGCTTGGATTAGTACTTGGAACTATGATGTTGTTGCCATTACAGAGATCTGGTTGAGGGAAGGGCAGGATTGGCAGCTAAACGTTCCAGGATTTAGATGTTTCAGGCGGGATAGAGGGGGATGTAAAAGGGGTGGCGGAGTTGCACTACTGGTCAGGGAGGATATCACAGCTGTACTACGGGAGGACACCTCAGAGGGCAGTGAGGCTATATGGGTAGAGATCAGGAATAAGAAGGGTGCAGTCACAATGTTGGGGGTTTACTACAGGCCTCCCAACAGCCATCGGGAGATAGAGGAGCAGATAGGTAGACAGATTTTGGAAAAGAGTAAAAACAACAGGGTTGTGGTGATGGGAGACTTCAACTTCCCCAATATTGACTGTGACTCACTTAGTGCCAGGGGCTTAGACGGGGCGGAGTTTGTAAGGAGCATCCAGGAGGGCTTCTTAAAACAATATGTAGACAGTCCAACTAGGGAAGGGGCGATACTGGACCTGGTATTGGGGAATGAGCCTGGCCAGGTGGTAGATGTTTCAGTAGGGGAGCATTTCGGTAACAGTGACCACAATTCAGTAAGTTTTAAAGTTCTGGTGGACAAGGATAAGAGTGGTCCTAGGATGAATGTGCTAAATTGGGGGAAGGCGAATTATAACAATATTAGGCAGGAACTGAAGAACATAGATTGGGGGCGGATGTTTGAGGGCAAATCAACATCTGACATGTGGGATGCTTTCAAGTGGCAGTTGAAAGGAATACAGGACCGGCATGTTCCTGTGAGAAAGAAGGATAAATACGGCAATTTTCGGGAACCTTGGATGACGAGAGATATTGTAGGCCTCGTCAAAAAGAAACAGGAGGCATTTGTCAGGGCTAAAAGGCTGGGAACAGACGAAGCCTGCGTGGAATATAAGGAAAGTAGGAAGGAACTTAAGCAAGGAGTCAGGAGGGCTAGAAGGGGTCACGAAAAGTCATTGGCAAATAGGGTTAAGGAAAATCCCAAGGCTTTTTACACGTACATAAAAAGCAAGAGGGTAGCCAGGGAAAGGGTTGGCCCACTGAAGGATAGGCAAGGGAATCTATGTGTGGAGCCAGAGGAAATGGGTGAGGTACTAAATGAATACTTTGCATCAGTGTTCACCAAAGAGAATAAATTGGTAGATGTTGAGTCTGGGGAAGGGACATTGAGATCCAAAAAGACGAGGTGTTGGGTGTCTTAAAAAATATTAAGGTAGATAAGTCCCCAGGGCCTGATGGGATCTACCCCAGAATACTGAAGGAGGCTGGAGAGGAAATTGCTGAGGCCTTGACAGAAATCTTTGGATCCTCACTGTCTTCAGGGGATGTCCCGGAGGACTGGAGAATAGCCAATGTTGATCCTCTGTTTAAGAAGGGTAGCAAGGATAATCCAGGGAACTACAGGCCGGTGAGCCTTACTTCAGTGGTAGGGAAATTACTGGAGAGAATTCTTCAAGACAGGATTACTCCCATTTGGAAGCAAATGGACGTATTAGTGAGAGGCAGCATGGTTTTGTGAAGGGGAGGTCGTGTCTCACTAACTTGATAGAGTTTTTCGAGGAGGTCACTAAGATGATTGATGCAGGTAGGGCAGTGGATGTTGTCTATATGGACTTCAGTAAGACTAGTACAAAAGGTGAAGTCACACGGGATCAGGGGTGAGCTGGCAAGGTGGATACAGAACTGGCTCGGTCATAGAAGGCAGAGAGTAGCAATGGAAGGATGCTTTTCTAATTGGAGGGCTGTGACCAGTTGTGTTCCACAGGGATCAGTGCTGGGACCTCTGCTCTTTGTAGTATATATAAATGATTTGGAGGAAAATGTAACTGGTCTGATTAGTAAGTTTGCAGACGACACGAAGGTTGGTGGAATTGCGGATAGCGATGAGGACTGTCAGAGGATACAGCAGGATTTAGATTGTCTGGAGACTTTGGTGGAGAGATGGCAGATGGAGTTTAATCCGGACAAATGTGAGGTAATGCATTTTGGAAGGTCTAATGCAGGTAGGGAATATACAGTGATTGGTAGAACCCTCAAGAGTATTGAAAGTCAAAGAGATCTAGGAGTACAGGTCCACAGGTCATTGAAAGGGGCAACACAGGTGGAGAAGGTAGTCAAGAAGGCATACGGCATGCCTGCCTTCATTGGCCGGGGCATTTAGTATAAGAATTGGCAAGTCATGTTGCAGCTGTATAGAACCTTAGTTAGGCCACACTTGGAGTATAGTGTTCAATTCTGGTCGCCACACTACCAGAAGGATGTGGAGGCTTTAGAGAGGGTGCAGAAGAGATTTACCAGAATGTTGCCTGGTATGGAGGGCATTAGCTATGAGGAGCAGTTGAATAAACTCGGTTTGTTCTCACTGGAACGAAGGAGGTTGAGGGGAGACCTGATAGAGGTCTACAAAATTATGAGGGGCATAGACAGAGTGGATAGTCAGAGTCTTTTCCCCAGGGTAGAGGGGTCAATTACTAGGGGGCATAGGTTTAAGGTGCGAGGGGCAAGGTTTAGAGTAGATGTACGAGGCAAGTTTTTTACGCAGAGGGTAGTGGGTGCCTGGAACTCGCTATCGGAGGAGGTAGTGGAAGCAGGGACGACAGTAACATTTAAGGGGCATCTTGACAAATATATGAATAGGATGGGAATGGAGGGATACGGACCCAGGAAGTGTAGAAGATTGTAGTTTAGTCGGGCAGCATGGTCGACGCGGGCTTGGAGGGCCGAAGGGCCTGTTCCTGTGCTGTACATTTCCTTGGTCTTTGTTTGTTCTTGTTCTGGGACAGTGCATTAGGGGAGGTTCCTGTGTCTGGGACAGTGTATTGGGGGAGGTTCCTGTGACTGGGACAGTGTATTGGGGGAGGTTCCCGTGTATGGGACAGTGTATTGGGGGAGGGCCCCGTGTCTGGGACAGTGTATTGGGGATTTCTCGTGTCTGGGACAGTGTATTGGGGAGTTCCCGTGTCTGGGACAGTGTATTGGGGAGGTTCCCGTGTCTGGGACAGTGTATTGGGGAGTTCCCGTGTCTGGGATAGTGTATTGGGGAGTTCCCGTGTCTGGGACAGTGTATTGGGGAGGTTCCCGTGTCTGGGACAGTGTATTGGGGAGGTTCCCGTGTCTGGGACAGTGTATTGGGGAGGTTCCTGTGTCTGGGACAGTGTATTGGGGGAGGTTCCCGTGTCTGGGAGAGTTTATTAGGGAGTTCCCGTGTCTGGGACAGTGTATTGGGGAGGTTCCTGTGTCTGGGACAGGTTCCCATGTCTGGGACAGTGTATTGGGGAGTTCCCGCGTCTGGGACAGTGTATTGGGGAGTTCCCGTGTCTGGGACAGTGTATTGGGGCGTTCCAGTGTCTGGGACAGTGTATTGGGGAGGTTCCCGTGTCTGGGACAGTGTATTGGGGGAGGTTCCCGTGTCTGGGACAGTGTATTGGGGCGTTCCAGTGTCTGGGACAGTGTATTGGGGAGGTTCCCGTGTCTGGGACAGTGTATTGGGGAGGTTCCCGTGTCTGGGACAGTGTATTGGGGAGTTCCCGGGTCCTGTTTCAGGATGTGTGCTGACCTCTGTGTGTTTCCAGGGATAAACGCGGCCGCCCGGCTTACGCTGTGTCCGCGAACAAGGAGACAAGGAATGCGTTCCGGCGATACACGGCGGACCACCCAGAGAGGTACAACTACACACAGGCACAGGTGAGTGTGACGCAGCAGGAGACTGTCTGTCTGCAGCAATCGAGCATCGCGGGGTTCTGCCCACTGACAGTGAGATATTATACAGGGGGGGTTATACCCAGTGTCAGTGAGATATTATACAGGGGGGGTTATACCCAGTGTCAGTGAGATATTATACAGGGGGGGGGGTTATACCCAGTGACAGTGAGACATTATACAGGGGGGTTATACCCAGTGACAGTGAGATATTATACAGGGGGGGTTATACCCAGTGACAGTGAGATATTATACAGGGGGGGTTATACCCAGTGCAGTGATATATTATACAGGGGGGGTTATACCCAGTGACAGTGAGATATTATACAAGGGGGGTTATACCCAGTGACAGTGAGATATTATACAGGGGGGGTTATACCCAGTGACAGTGTGATATTATACAGGGGGGGTTATACCCAGTGACAGAGAGATATTATACAGGGGGGGGTTATACCCAGTGACAGTGAGACATTATACAGGGGGGGTTATACCCAGTGACAGTGAGATATAATACAGGGGGGTTATACCCAGTGACAGTGAGATATTATACAGGGGGGGGTTATACCCAGTGACAGTGAGATATTATACAGGGGGGGTTATACCCAGTGACAGTGAGATATTATACAGGGGGGGGTTATACCCAGTGACAGTGAGATATTATACAGGGGGGGGTTATACCCAGTGACAGTGAGATATTATACAGGGGGGGTTATACCCAGTGACAGTGAGATATTATACAGGGGGGGTTATACCCAGTGACAGTGAGATATTATACAGGGGGGGGTTATACCCAGTGACAGTGAGATATTATACAGGGGGGGGTTATACCCAGTGACAGTGAGATATTATACAGGGGGGGTTATACCCAGTGACAGTGAGATATTATACAGGGGGGGGTTATACCCAGTGACAGTGAGATATTATACAGGGGGGGTTATACCCAGTGACAGTGAGATATTATACAGGGGGGGTTATACCCAGCGACAGTGAGATATTATACAGGGGGGGTTATACCCAGTGACAGTGAGATATTATACAGGGGGGGTTATACCCAGTGACAGTGAGATATTATACAGGGGGGGTTATACCCAGTGTCAGTGAGATATTATACAGGGGGGTTATACCCAGTGACAGTGAGATATTATACAGGGAGGGGGTTATACCCAGTGACAGTGAGATATTATACAGGGGGCGTTATACCCAGTGTCAGTGAGATATTATACAGGGGGGGTTATACCCACTGACAGTGAGATATTATACAGGGGGGTGGGGTTATACCCAGTGACAGTGAGATATTATACAGGGGGGTGACACTGTTATACCCAGTGACACTGTGATATTATACGGGGGGGGGGGGGGGGGGTTATACCCAGTGACAGTGAGACATTATACAGGGTGGGGGCTATACCCAGAGGCAGTGAGATATTATACAGGGGGGGTTATACCCAGTGAAAGTGAGATATTATACAGGAGGGGTTATACCCAGTGACAGTGAGATATTATACAGGGGGGGTTATACCCAGTGACAGTGAGATATTATACAGGGGGGGGGGTTATACCCAGTGACAGTGAGATATTATACAGGGGGGGTTTTACCCAGTGACAGTGAGATATTATACAGGGGGGGTTATAACCAGTGACAGTGAGACATTATACAGGGTGGGGGCTATACCCAGTGTCAGTGAGATATTATACAGGGGGGGTTATACCCAGTGACAGTGAGATATTATACAGGGGGGGTTATACCCAGTGACAGTGAGATATTATACAGGGGGGGTTATACCCAGTGACAGTGAGATATTATACAGGGGGGGGTTATACCCAGTGACAGTGAGATATTATACAGGGGGGGGTTATACCCAGTGACAGTGAGATATTATACAGGGGGGGGGTTATACCCAGTGACAGTGAGATATTATACAGGGAGGGTTATACCCAGTGTCAGTGAGATATTATACAGGGTGGGGGCTATACCCAGTGACAGTGAGATATTATACAGGGGGGGGGTTATACCCAGTGACAGTGAGATATTATACAGGGGGGGTTATACCCAGTGACAGTGAGATATTATACAGGGGGGGGGTTATACCCAGTGACAGTGTGATATTATACAGGGGGGGGTATACCCAGTGACAGTAAGATATTATACAGGGGGGGTTATACCCAGTGACAGTGAGATATTATACAGGGGGGGGTTATACCCAGTGACAGTGAGATATTATACAGGGGGGGGGTTATACCCAGTGACAGTGAGATATTATACAGGGAGGGTTATACCCAGTGTCAGTGAGATATTATACAGGGTGGGGGCTATACCCAGTGACAGTGAGATATTATACAGGGGGGGGTATACCCAGTGTCAGTGAGATATTATACAGGAGGGGTTATACCCAGTGACAGTGAGATATTATACAGGGTGGGGGGGTTATACCCAGGGACAGTGAGATATTATACAGGGAGGGGGTTGTACCCAGTGACAGTGAGATATTATACAGGGGGGGGGTTATGCCCAGTGACTGAGATATTATACAGGGGGGGTTATACCCAGTGTCAGTGAGATATTATACAGGGGGGTTATACCCAGTGACAGTGAGATATTATACAGGGGGGGTTATACCCAGTGACAGTGAGATATTATACAGGGGGGGGGGTTATACCCAGTGACAGTGAGATATTATACAGGGGGGGTTATACCCAGTGACAGTGAGATATTATACAGGGGGGGGGTTATACCCAGTGACAGTGTGATATTATACAGGGGGGGTATACCCAGTGTCAGTGAGATATTATACAGGAGGGGTTATACCCAGTGACAGTGAGATATTATACAGGGTGGGGGGGTTATACCCAGGGACAGTGAGATATTATACAGGGAGGGGGTTGTACCCAGTGACAGTGAGATATTATACAGGGGGGGGGTTATGCCCAGTGACTGAGATATTATACAGGGGGGGTTATACCCAGTGTCAGTGAGATATTATACAGGGGGGTTATACCCAGTGACAGTGAGATATTATACAGGGGGGGTTATACCCAGTGACAGTGAGATATTATACAGGGGGGGGGGTTATACCCAGTGACAGTGAGATATTATACAAGGGGGGGTTATGCCCAGTGATGGTGAGATATTATACAGGGGGGGTTATACCCAGCGTCAGTGAGATATTATACAGGGGGGGGGAGTTATACCCAGTGACAGTGTGATATTATACAGGGGGGGGGTATACCCAGTGACAGTGAGATATTATACAGGGGGGCGGTTATACCCAGTGTCAGTGAGATATTATACAGGGGGGGTTATACCCAGTGACAGTGAGATATTATACAGGGGGGGGGGGGTTATACCTAGTGACAGTGAGATATTATACAGGGGGGGGGGGGAGTTATACCCAGTGACAGTGTGATATTATACAGGGGGGGGGTATACCCAGTGACAGTGAGATATTATACAGGGGGGCGGTTATACCCAGTGTCAGTGAGATATTATACAGGGGGGGTTATACCCAGTGACAGTGAGATATTATACAGGGAGGGGGGTTATACCCAGTGACAGTGAGATATTATACAGGGGGGTTATACCCAGTGGCAGTGAGATATTATACAGGAAGGGTTATACCCAGTGACAGTGAGATATTATACAGGGAGGGGTTATACCCAGTGTCAGTGAGATATTATACAGGGGGGGTTATACCCAGTGACAGTGAGATATTATACAGGGGGGTTATACCCAGTGTCAGTGAGATATACAGGGGGGGGGGGTTATACCCAGTGTCAGTGAGATATTATACAGGGAGGGGGTTATACCCACTGACAGTGAGATATTATACAGGGGGTGTTATACCCAGTGACAGTGAGATATTATACAGGGAGGGTTATACCCAGTGACAGTGAGATATTATACAGGGGGGGTTATACCCAGTGACAGTGAGATATTATACAGGGGGGGGTTATGCCCAGTGACAGTGAGATATTATACAGGGGGGGTTATACCCAGTGTCAGTGAGATATTATACAGGGGGGGTTATACCCAGTGACAGTGTGATATTATACAGGGGGGGTATACCCAGTGACTGTGAGATATTATAGAGGGGGGGTTATACCCAGTGACAGTGAGATATTATACAGGGAGGGGGGGTTATACCCAGTGTCAGTGAGATATACAGGGGGGGGTTATACCCAGTGACAGTGAGATATTATACAGCGGGGGTTATACCCAGTGACAGAGATATTATACAGGGGGGATTATACCCAGTGTCAGTGAGATATTATACAGGGGGGGGGGGGTTATGCCCAGTGTCAGTGAGATATTATACAGGGGGGGTTATACCCAGTGACAGTGAGATATTATACAGGGGGGGTTATACCCAGTGACAGTGAGATATTATAGAGGGGGGGTTATACCCAGTGACAGTGAGATATTATACAGGGTGGGGTTATACCCAGTGACAGTGAGATATTATACAGGGGGGGTTATACCCAGTGACAGTGAGATATTATACAGGGGGGGGTTATACCCAGTGACAGTGAGATATTATACAGGGGGGGTTATACCCAGTGACAGTGAGATATTATACAGGGGGGGTTATACCCAGTGACAGTGAGATATTATACAGGGGGGGTTATACCCAGTGACAGTGAGATATTATACAGGGGGGGTTATACCCAGTGACAGTGAGATATTATACAGGGTGGGGTTATACCCAGTGTCAATGAGATATTATACAGGGGGGGTTATACCCAGTGACAGTGAGATATTATACAGGGGGGGTTATACCCAGTGACAGTGAGATATTATACAGGGGGGGGTTATACCCAGTGACAGTGAGATATTATACAGGGGGGGTTATACCCAGTGACAGTGAGATATTATACAGGGTGGGGTTATACCCAGTGTCAGTGAGATATTATACAGGGGGGGGTTATTATCTGGGGGCGGGGGGGTTATTATCAGTGCGGGAGGGTGGTGTTATCTGGGGTTGGGGGGGTTATTATCTGGGGCTGTGGGGGCTATCTGGGGGTGGGGGGGTTTTCTGGGGGTGGGGGAGTTATCTGGTGGTGGTGGGGGTAATTATCTGGGGGTGTGGGGGTTATTATCCGGTGGTGGGTGGTCTTATTATCTAGGGGTGGGAGGGGGGTTATCCGGGGGTGGGCGGGTTATCCGGGGGTGGGGGGGTTATCTGGTAGTGGGGGGTTATTATCTGGGGGTGGAGGGGTTATTATCTGGGGGTGGGGGGGTTATCTGGGGGTGGGGGCATTATCTGGGGGTGGGGGGGTTGTTATCCAGGGGTGGGGGGGTTATTATCCAGCGGTGGGGGGTTTATTAACGTGGGTGGGGGGGTTATCTGGGGGTGGGGGGGGGTTATTATCGGGGTGGAGGTGTTATCTGGGGGTGGGGGAGTTATTATCTGGGGGTGGGGGGGGTAATTATCTGGGGGTGGGGGTAATTATCTGGGAGTGGGGGTAATTATCCGGGGGTGGGTGGTCAAATTATCCGGGGGTGGGAGGGGGTTATCTGCGGGTGGGGGGGGTTCTTATCTGGGGGTGGAGGGGCTATTATCTGAGGGTGGAGGGGTTATTATCTGGGGGTGGGGGGGGTTATTATCTGGGTGTGGGGGGGGTTATTATCTGGGTGTGGGGGGGTGGTTATTATCTGGGGGTGGAGGGGCTATTATCTGAGGGTGGAGGGGTTATTATCTGGGGGTGGGGGGGGTTATCTGTGGGTAGGGGGTGTTATTATCTGTGGGTGGGGGTGTTATTATCTGGGGGAGGGGGGTGGTTTATCTGGGGGTGGGGTCTATTACCTGGGGGTGGGGTGGTTATCTGGGGTTGGGGTGATTATTATCTGGGGGTGGGGGGTTATTATCAGTGCGGGGGGGCATTTATTATCAGTGCGGGGGGTAGTTTGTTCTCTGGCGGGGGGCGGGGGGGGGGGGGGGGGGGGTTCTGCCCAGGAGCTGACAGATATCTGGCACCTTTTCTGTTTTTACAGATTTCTGCTCCCTTATCCTCTGAGATTGAGTTTAAAAAAGCTGAAAAGAAACGAGCTCAAAAAATGGCCAAGAAACTGAGAGAGAGAGAAGTGAAGGCACAGAGAAAGCAAATGGAAAAGGAGGAGATCGAGAAGAACAAATTCTCCACCATGAGTGAGAGAGAAAAGGTAGGAGGATGTTAGCGCGGGAGAGAGTGTCAGGGGAGGGGGGAGACTGAGCTAGTGGGGAGTGAGGATTCGGATGGGTTTGTGAGAGAGGGGATAGTGAGGATTCGGAGGGGATAGTGAGGATTCGGAGGGGATAGTGAGAATTCGGAGGGGATAGTGAGGATTCGGAGGGGATAGTGAGGATTCGGAGGGGATAGTGAGGATTCGGAGGGGATAGTGAGGATTCGGAGGGGATAGTGAGGATTCGGAGGGGATAGTGAGGATTCGGAGGGGATAGTGAGGATTCGGAGGTGTTAGTGAGGATTAGGAGGGGATAATGAGGATTCGGAGGGGATAGTGAGGATTCGGAGGGGATAGTGAGGATTCGGAGGGGATAGTGAGGATTCGGAGGGGATAGTGAGGATTCGGAGGGGATAGTGAGGATTCGGAGGGGTTAGTGAGGATTCGGAGGGGATAGTGAGGATTCGGAGGGGATAGTGAGGATTCGGAGGGGATAGTGAGGATTCGGAGGGGATAGTGAGGATTCGGAGGGGATAGTGAGGATTCGGCGGGGATAGTGAGGATTCGGAGGGGATAGTGAGGATTCGGAGGGGGAGTGAGGGAGGGGACCCTGGAGGTGAGTATTGTGGGACAGAGTGATCGTCACACAACAGCTCGGATTACCAGGCTGACCCCGACTGACCATTGTCCCCCTGGCGTTGGATAAGGGGCAGGATGGTTCCTGGCTGTGATTGGGTAAGTGACAGAATGGTGCCCGGCTGTGATTGGGTAAGGGGCAGGATGGGGCCCGGCGGTGATTGGGTAAGGGGCAGGATGGTGTCTGGCTGTGATTGGGTAAGGGGCAGCATGGGGCCCGGCGGTGATTGGGTAAGGGGCAGGATGGTGTCTGGCTGTGATTGGGTAAGGGGCAGGATGGTGCCCGGCTGTGATTGGGTAAGGGGCGGGTTGGTGTCTGGCTGTGATTGGGTAAGGGGCAAGATGGTGCCCGGCTGTGATTGGGTAAGGGGCAGGATGGTGCCCGGCTGTGATTGGGTAAGGGGCAGAATGGTGTCCACCTGTGATTGGGTAAGGGGCAGCATTGTTCCCGGCTGTGATTGGGTAAGGGGCAGAATGGTGTCTGGCTGTGATTGGGTAAGGGACAGGATGGTGTCTGGCTGTGATTGGGTTAGGGACAGGATGGTGTCGGGCTGTGATTGGGTAAGGGGTAGGATGGTGACCGGCTGTGATTGGGTTAGGGACAGGATGGTGTCGGGCTGTGATTGGGTAAGGGGTAGGATGGTGACCGGCTGTGATTGGGTAAGGGGCAGGATGGTGCCCAGCTGTGATTGGGTAAGGGGCAGGATGGTGACCACCTGTGATTGGGTAAGGGGCAGGATGGTGACCGGCTGTGATTGGGTAAGGGGCAGGATGGTGTTGGGCTGTGATTGGGTAAGGGGCAGGATGGTGCCCGGCTGTGATTGGGTAAGGGGCAGGATGGTGACTGGCTGTGATTGGGTAAGGGGCAGGATGGTGACCGGCTGTGATTGGGTAAGGGGCAGTATGATGTCGGGCTGTGATTGGGTAAGGGGCAGGATGGTGCCCGGCTGTGATTGGGTAAGGGGCAGGTTGGTGTCGGGCTGTGATTGGGTAAGGGGCAGGTGGTGCCCGGCTCTGATTGGATAAGGGGCAGGATGGTGTCGGGCTGTGATTGGGTAAGGGGCAGGATGGTGCCCGGCTGTGATTGGGTAAGGGACAGGATGGTGCCCGGCTGTGACTGGGTAAGGGGCGGGATGGTGTCGGACTGTGATTGGGTATGGGGCAGGATGGTGTTGACCTGTGATTGGGTAAGGGGCAGGATGGTGTCCACCTGTGATTGGGTGAGGGGCAGGATGGTGTCGGGCTGTGATTGGGTAAGGGGCAGGATGGTGTCCACCTGTGATTGGGTAAGGGACAGGTGGTGCCCGGCTGTGATTGGGTAAGGGGCAGGATGGTGCCCGGCTGTGATTGGGTGAGGGGCAGGATGGTGTCGGGCTGTGATTGGGTAAGGGACAGGATGGTGCCTGGCTGTGATTGGGTAAGGGGCAGGATGGTGTCGGGCTGTGATTGGGTAAGGGGCAGGACGGTGCCCGACTGTGATTGGGGAAGGATGGTGCCCGGCTGTGATTGGGTAAGGGGCAGGATGGTGTCGGGCTGTGATTGGGTAAGGGGCAGGATGGTGTTGGGCAGTGATTGGGTAAGGGGCAGGTAGTGCCCGGCTGTGATTGGGTATGGGGCAGGATGGTGCCCGGCTGTGATTGGGTAAGGGGCAGGATGGTGTCGGGCTGTGATTGGGTAAGGGGCAGGATGGTGTTGGGCTGTGATTGGGTAAGGGGCAGGATGGTGTTGGGCAGTGATTGGGTAAGGGGCAGGTAGTGCCCGGCTGTGATTGGGTAAGGGACAGGATGGTGCCTGGCTGTGATTGGGTAAGGGGCAGGATGGTGTTGGGCTGTGATTGGGTAAGGGGCAGGACGGTGCCCGACTGTGATTGGGGAAGGATGGTGCCCGGCTGTGATTGGGTAAGGGGCAGGATGGTGTCGGGCTGTGATTGGGTAAGGGGCAGGATGGTGTTGGGCAGTGATTGGGTAAGGGGCAGGTAGTGCCCGGCTGTGATTGGGTATGGGGCAGGATGGTGCCCGGCTGTGATTGGGTAAGGGGCAGGATGGTGTCGGGCTGTGATTGGGTAAGGGGCAGGATGGTGTTGGGCTGTGATTGGGTAAGGGGCAGGATGGTGCCCGGCTGTGATTGGGTAAGGGGCAGGATGTTGTTGGGCTGTGATTGGGTAAGGGGCAGGATGGTGCCCGGCTGTAAATGGGTAAGGGGCAGGATGGTGTCGGGCTGTGATTGGGTAAGGGGCAGGATGGTGCCCGGCTGTGATTGGGTAAGGGGCAGGATGGTGACCGGCTGTGATTGGGTAAGGGGCAGGATGGTGCCCGGCTGTGATTGGGTAAGGGGCAGGATGGTGTCGGGCTGTGATTGGGTAAGGTGCAGGATGGTGCCTGGCTGTGATTGGGTAAGGGGCAGGATGGTGTCGGGCTGTGATTGGGTAAGGGGCAGGTGGTGCCCAGCTCTGATTGGATAAGGGGCAGGATGGTGTCGGGCTGTGATTGGGTAAGGGGCAGGATGTGCCCGGCTGTGATTGGGTAAGGGACAGGATGGTGCCCGGCTGTGATTGGGTAAGGGGCGGGATGTGCCCGGCTGTGATTGGGTAAGGGACAGGATGGTGCCCGGCTGTGATTGGGTAAGGGGCAGGATGGTGTCCACCTGTGATTGGGTAAGGGGCAGGATGGTGTCCACCTATGATTGGGTAAGGGGCAGGATGGTGTCCACCTGTGATTGGGTAAGGGACAGGTGGTGCCCGGCTGTGATTGGGTAAGGGGCAGGATGGTGTCCACCTGTGATTGGGTAAGGGGCAGGATGGTGTTGCGCTATGATTGGGTAAGGGGCAGGTGGTGCCCGGCTGTGATTGGGTAAGGGACAGGTGGTGCCCGGCTGTGATTGGGTGAGGGGCAGGATGGTGTTGGGCTGTGATTGGGTAAGGGACAGTATGGTGCCCGGCTGTGATTGGGTAAGGCGCAGGATGGTGTCGGGCTGTGATTGGGTAAGGGGCAGGACGGTGCCCGACTGTGATTGGGGAAGGGGCAGGATGGTGCCCGGCTGTGATTGGGTAAGGGGCAGGTTGGTGCCCGGCTGTGATTGGGTAAGGGACAGGATGGTGTCGGGCTGTGATTGGGTAAGGGGCAGGATGGTGCCCGGCTGTGATTGGGTAAGGGGCAGGATCGTGCCCGGCTGTGATTGGGTAAGAGGCAGGATGGTGTCGGGCAGTGATTGGGTAAGGGGCAGTTAGTGCCCGGCTGCGATTGTGTATGGGGCAGGATGGTGCCCGGCTGTGATTGGGTAAGGGGCAGGATGGTGTCGGGCTGTGATTGGGTAAGGGGCAGGATGGTGCCTGGCTGTGATTGGGTAAGGGGCAGGATGGTGCCCGGCTGTGATTGGGTCAGGGGCAGGATGGTGCCCGGCTGTGATTGGGTCAGGGGCAGGATGGTGCCCGGCTGTGATTGGGTCAGGGGCAGGATGGTGCCCGGCTGTGATTGGGTCAGGGGCAGGATGGTGCCCGGCTGTGATTGGGTAAGGGACAGGATGGTGCCCGGCTGTGATTGGGTAAGGGGCGGGTTGGTGTCTGGCTGTGATTGGGTAAGGGGCAGGATGGTGCCCGGCTGTGATTGGGTAAGGGGCAGGATGGTGCCCGACTGTGATTGGGTAAGGGGCAGGATGGTGCCCGGCTGTGATTGGGTAAGGGGCAGGATGGTGCCCGGCTGTGATTGGGTAAGGGACAGGATGGTGCCTGGCTGTGATTGGGTAAGGGGCAGGATGGTGCCCGGCTGTGATTGGGTCAGGGGCAGGATGGTGCCCGGCTGTGATTGGGTAAAGGGCAGGATGGTGCCCGGCTGTGATTGGGTAAGGGACAGGATGGTGTCGGACTGTGATTGGGTATGGGGCAGGATGGTGTCCACCTGTGATTGGGTAAGGGGCAGGATGGTGTCGGGCTGTGATTGGGTAAGGGACAGGTGGTGCCCGGCTGTGATTGGGTAAGGGGCAGGATGGTGCCCGGCTGTGATTGGGTGAGGGGCAGGATGGTGTCGGGCTGTGATTGGGTAAGGGACAGGATGGTGCCTGGCTGTGATTGGGTAAGGGGCAGGATGGTGTCGGGCTGTGATTGGGTAAGGGGCAGGATGGTGCCTGGCTGTGATTGGGTAAGGGACAGGTGGTGCCCGGCTGTGATTGGGTAAGGGGCAGGATGGTGCCCGGCTGTGATTGGGTGAGGGGCAGGATGGTGTCAGGCTGTGATTGGGTAAGGGACAGGATGGTGCCTGGCTGTGATTGGGTAAGGGGCAGGATGGTGTCGGGCTGTGATTGGGTATGGGGCAGGATGGTGCCCGGCTGTGATTGGGTAAGGGGCAGGATGGTGCCCGACTGTGATTGGGGAAGGATGGTGCCCGGCTGTGATTGGGTAAGGGGCAGGATGGTGTCGGGCTGTGATTGGGTAAGGGGCAGGATGGTGTTGGGCAGTGATTGGGTAAGGGGCAGGTAGTGCCCGGCTGTGATTGGGTATGGGGCAGGATGGTGCCCGGCTGTGATTGGGTAAGGGGCAGGATGGTGTCGGGCTGTGATTGGGTAAGGGGCAGGATGGTGTTGGGCTGTGATTGGGTAAGGGGCAGGATGGTGCCCGGCTGTCATTGGGTAAGGGGCAGGATGTTGTTGGGCTGTGATTGGGTAAGGGGCACGATGGTGCCCGGCTGTGATTGGGTAAGGGGCAGGATGTTGTTGGGCTGTGATTGGGTAAGGGGCAGGATGGTGTCGGGCTGTGATTGGGTAAGGGGCAGGATGGTGACCGGCTGTGATTGGGTAAGGGGCAGGATGGTGCCCGGCTGTGATTGGGTAAGGGGCAGGATGGTGTCGGGCTGTGATTGGGTAAGGTGCAGGATGGTGCCTGGCTGTGATTGGGTAAGGGGCAGGATGGTGTCGGGCTGTGATTGGGTAAGGGGCAGGTGGTGCCCAGCTCTGATTGGATAAGGGGCAGGACGGTGTCGGGCTGTGATTGGGTAAGGGGTGGGATGGTGTCGGACTGTGATTGGGTAAGGGGCAGGATGGTGTCCACCTGTGATTGGGTAAGGGGCAGGATGGTGTCCACCTGTGATTGGGTAAGGGACAGGTGGTGCCCGGCTGTGATTGGGTAAGGGGCAGGATGGTGTTGCGCTATGATTGGGTAAGGGGCAGGTGGTGCCCGGCTGTGATTGGGTAAGGGACAGGTGGTGCCCGGCTGTGATTGGGTAAGGGGCAGGATGGTGCCTGGCTGTGATTGGGTGAGGGGCAGGATGGTGTTGGGCTGTGATTGGGTAAGGGACAGTATGGTGCCCGGCTGTGATTGGGTAAGGGGCAGGATGGTGTCGGGCTGTGATTGGGTAAGGGGCAGGACGGTGCCCGACTGTGATTGGGGAAGGGGCAGGATGGTGCCCGGCTGTGATTGGGTAAGGGGCAGGTTGGTGCCCGGCTGTGATTGGGTAAGGGGCAGGATGGTGTCGGGCTGTGATTGGGTAAGGGGCAGGATGGTGCCCGGCTGTGATTGGGTAAGGGGCAGGACGGTGCCCGACTGTGATTGGGGAAGGGGCAGGATGGTGCCCGGCTGTGATTGGGTAAGGGGCAGGTTGGTGCCCGGCTGTGATTGGGTAAGGGACAGAATGGTGTCGGGCTGTGATTGGGTAAGGGGCAGGATGGTGCCCGGCTGTGATTGGGTAAGGGACAGGATGGTGCCCGGCTGTGATTGGGTAAGAGGCAGGATGGTGTCGGGCTGTGATTGGGTATGGGGCAGGATGGTGCCCGGCTGTGATTGGGTAAGGGGCAGTTAGTGCCCGGCTGCGATTGTGTATGGGGCAGGATGGTGCCCGGCTGTGATTGGGTAAGGGGCAGGATGGTGTTGGGCTGTGATTGGGTCAGGGGCAGGATGGTGCCCGGCTGTGATTGGGTAAGGGGCAGGATGGTGCCCGGCTGTGATTGGGTCAGGGGCAGGATGGTGCCCGGCTGTGATTGGGTAAGGGACAGGATGGTGCCCAGCTGTGATTGGGTCAGGGGCAGGATGGTGCCCGGCTGTGATTGGGTAAGGGGCAGGATGGTGCCCGGCTGTGATTGGGTAAGGGGCAGGATGGTGCCCAGCTGTGATTGGGTCAGGGGCAGGATGGTGCCCGGCTGTGATTGGGTAAGGGGCAGTATGATGTCGGGCTGTGATTGGGTAAGGGGCAGGATGGTGTCGGGCTGTGATTGGGTAAGGGGCAGGATGGTGCCCGGCTGTGATTGGGTAAGGGGCAGGATGGTGTCGGGCTGTGATTGGGTAAGGGGCAGGTGGTGCCCGGCTCTGATTGGATAAGGGGCAGGATGGTGTCGGGCTGTGATTGGGTAAGGGGCAGGATGGTGCCCGGCTGTGATTGGGTAAGGGACAGGATGGTGCCCGGCTGTGACTGGGTAAGGGGCGGGATGGTGTCGGACTGTGATTGGGTATGGGGCAGGATGGTGTTGACCTGTGATTGGGTAAGGGGCAGGATGGTGTCCACCTGTGATTGGGTGAGGGGCAGGATGGTGTCGGGCTGTGATTGGGTAAGGGGCAGGATGGTGTCCACCTGTGATTGGGTAAGGGACAGGTGGTGCCCGGCTGTGATTGGGTAAGGGGCAGGATGGTGCCCGGCTGTGATTGGGTGAGGGGCAGGATGGTGTCGGGCTGTGATTGGGTAAGGGACAGGATGGTGCCTGGCTGTGATTGGGTAAGGGGCAGGATGGTGTCGGGCTGTGATTGGGTAAGGGGCAGGACGGTGCCCGACTGTGATTGGGGAAGGATGGTGCCCGGCTGTGATTGGGTAAGGGGCAGGATGGTGTCGGGCTGTGATTGGGTCAGGGGCAGGATGGTGTTGGGCAGTGATTGGGTAAGGGGCAGGTAGTGCCCGGCTGTGATTGGGTATGGGGCAGGATGGTGCCCGGCTGTGATTGGGTAAGGGGCAGGATGGTGTCGGGCTGTGATTGGGTAAGGGGCAGGATGGTGTTGGGCTGTGATTGGGTAAGGGGCAGGATGTTGTTGGGCTGTGATTGGGTAAGGGGCAGGATGGTGTTGGGCAGTGATTGGGTAAGGGGCAGGTAGTGCCCGGCTGTGATTGGGTAAGGGACAGGATGGTGCCTGGCTGTGATTGGGTAAGGGGCAGGATGGTGTCGGGCTGTGATTGGGTAAGGGGCAGGACGGTGCCCGACTGTGATTGGGGAAGGATGGTGCCCGGCTGTGATTGGGTAAGGGGCAGGATGGTGTCGGGCTGTGATTGGGTAAGGGGCAGGATGGTGTTGGGCAGTGATTGGCTAAGGGGCAGGTAGTGCCCGGCTGTGATTGGGTATGGGGCAGGATGGTGCCCGGCTGTGATTGGGTAAGGGGCAGGATGGTGTCGGGCTGTGATTGGGTAAGGGGCAGGATGGTGTTGGGCTGTGATTGGGTAAGGGGCAGGATGGTGCCCGGCTGTGATTGGGTAAGGGGCAGGATGTTGTTGGGCTGTGATTGGGTAAGGGGCAGGATGGTGCCCGGCTGTAAATGGGTAAGGGGCAGGATGGTGTCGGGCTGTGATTGGGTAAGGGGCAGGATGGTGCCCGGCTGTGATTGGGTAAGGGGCAGGATGGTGACCGGCTGTGATTGGGTAAGGGGCAGGATGGTGCCCGGCTGTGATTGGGTAAGGGGCAGGATGGTGTCGGGCTGTGATTGGGTAAGGTGCAGGATGGTGCCTGGCTGTGATTGGGTAAGGGGCAGGATGGTGTCGGGCTGTGATTGGGTAAGGGGCAGGTGGTGCCCAGCTCTGATTGGATAAGGGGCAGGATGGTGTCGGGCTGTGATTGGGTAAGGGGCAGGATGTGCCCGGCTGTGATTGGGTAAGGGACAGGATGGTGCCCGGCTGTGATTGGGTAAGGGGCGGGATGGTGTCGGACTGTGATTGGGTAAGGGGCAGGATGTGCCCGGCTGTGATTGGGTAAGGGACAGGATGGTGCCCGGCTGTGATTGGGTAAGGGGCAGGATGGTGTCCACCTGTGATTGGGTAAGGGGCAGGATGGTGTCCACCTATGATTGGGTAAGGGGCAGGATGGTGTCCACCTGTGATTGGGTAAGGGACAGGTGGTGCCCGGCTGTGATTGGGTAAGGGGCAGGATGGTGTCCACCTGTGATTGGGTAAGGGGCAGGATGGTGTTGCGCTATGATTGGGTAAGGGGCAGGTGGTGCCCGGCTGTGATTGGGTAAGGGACAGGTGGTGCCCGGCTGTGATTGGGTGAGGGGCAGGATGGTGTTGGGCTGTGATTGGGTAAGGGACAGTATGGTGCCCGGCTGTGATTGGGTAAGGGGCAGGATGGTGTCGGGCTGTGATTGGGTAAGGGGCAGGACGGTGCCCGACTGTGATTGGGGAAGGGGCAGGATGGTGCCCGGCTGTGATTGGGTAAGGGGCAGGTTGGTGCCCGGCTGTGATTGGGCAAGGGACAGGATGGTGTCGGGCTGTGATTGGGTAAGGGGCAGGATGGTGCCCGGCTGTGATTGGGTAAGGGGCAGGATCGTGCCCGGCTGTGATTGGGTAAGAGGCAGGATGGTGTCGGGCAGTGATTGGGTAAGGGGCAGTTAGTGCCCGGCTGCGATTGTGTATGGGGCAGGATGGTGCCCGGCTGTGATTGGGTAAGGGGCAGGATGGTGTCGGGCTGTGATTGGGTAAGGGGCAGGATGGTGCCTGGCTGTGATTGGGTAAGGGGCAGGATGGTGCCCGGCTGTGATTGGGTCAGGGGCAGGATGGTGCCCGGCTGTGATTGGGTCAGGGGCAGGATGGTGCCCGGCTGTGATTGGGTCAGGGGCAGGATGGTGCCCGGCTGTGATTGGGTCAGGGGCAGGATGGTGCCCGGCTGTGATTGGGTAAGGGACAGGATGGTGCCCGGCTGTGATTGGGTAAGGGGCGGGTTGGTGTCTGGCTGTGATTGGGTAAGGGGCAGGATGGTGCCCGGCTGTGATTGGGTAAGGGGCAGGATGGTGCCCGACTGTGATTGGGTAAGGGGCAGGATGGTGCCCGGCTGTGATTGGGTAAGGGGCAGGATGGTGCCCGGCTGTGATTGGGTAAGGGACAGGATGGTGCCTGGCTGTGATTGGGTAAGGGGCAGGATGGTGCCCGGCTGTGATTGGGTCAGGGGCAGGATGGTGCCCGGCTGTGATTGGGTAAAGGGCAGGATGGTGCCCGGCTGTGATTGGGTAAGGGACAGGATGGTGTCGGACTGTGATTGGGTATGGGGCAGGATGGTGTCCACCTGTGATTGGGTAAGGGGCAGGATGGTGTCGGGCTGTGATTGGGTAAGGGACAGGTGGTGCCCGGCTGTGATTGGGTAAGGGGCAGGATGGTGCCCGGCTGTGATTGGGTGAGGGGCAGGATGGTGTCGGGCTGTGATTGGGTAAGGGACAGGATGGTGCCTGGCTGTGATTGGGTAAGGGGCAGGATGGTGTCGGGCTGTGATTGGGTAAGGGGCAGGATGGTGCCTGGCTGTGATTGGGTAAGGGACAGGTGGTGCCCGGCTGTGATTGGGTAAGGGGCAGGATGGTGCCCGGCTGTGATTGGGTGAGGGGCAGGATGGTGTCAGGCTGTGATTGGGTAAGGGACAGGATGGTGCCTGGCTGTGATTGGGTAAGGGGCAGGATGGTGTCGGGCTGTGATTGGGTATGGGGCAGGATGGTGCCCGGCTGTGATTGGGTAAGGAGCAGGATGGTGCCCGACTGTGATTGGGGAAGGATGGTGCCCGGCTGTGATTGGGTAAGGGGCAGGATGGTGTCGGGCTGTGATTGGGTAAGGGGCAGGATGGTGTTGGGCAGTGATTTGGTAAGGGGCAGGTAGTGCCCGGCTGTGATTGGGTATGGGGCAGGATGGTGCCCGGCTGTGATTGGGTAAGGGGCAGGATGATGTCGGGCTGTGATTGGGTAAGGGGCAGGATGGTGTTGGGCTGTGATTGGGTAAGGGGCAGGATGGTGCCCGGCTGTCATTGGGTAAGGGGCAGGATGTTGTTGGGCTGTGATTGGGTAAGGGGCACGATGGTGCCCGGCTGTGATTGGGTAAGGGGCAGGATGTTGTTGGGCTGTGATTGGGTAAGGGGCAGGATGGTGTCGGGCTGTGATTGGGTAAGGGGCAGGATGGTGACCGGCTGTGATTGGGTAAGGGGCAGGATGGTGCCCGGCTGTGATTGGGTAAGGGGCAGGATGGTGTCGGGCTGTGATTGGGTAAGGTGCAGGATGGTGCCTGGCTGTGATTGGGTAAGGGGCAGGATGGTGTCGGGCTGTGATTGGGTAAGGGGCAGGTGGTGCCCAGCTCTGATTGGATAAGGGGCAGGACGGTGTCGGGCTGTGATTGGGTAAGGGGCAGGATGTGCCCGGCTGTGATTGGGTAAGGGACAGGATGGTGCCCGGCTGTGATTGGGTAAGGGGTGGGATGGTGTCGGACTGTGATTGGGTAAGGGGCAGGATGGTGTCCACCTGTGATTGGGTAAGGGGCAGGATGGTGTCCACCTGTGATTGGGTAAGGGACAGGTGGTGCCCGGCTGTGATTGGGTAAGGGGCAGGATGGTGTTGCGCTATGATTGGGTAAGGGGCAGGTGGTGCCCGGCTGTGATTGGGTAAGGGACAGGTGGTGCCCGGCTGTGATTGGGTAAGGGGCAGGATGGTGCCTGGCTGTGATTGGGTGAGGGGCAGGATGGTGTTGGGCTATGATTGGGTAAGGGACAGTATGGTGCCCGGCTGTGATTGGGTAAGGGGCAGGATGGTGTCGGGCTGTGATTGGGTAAGGGGCAGGACGGTGCCCGACTGTGATTGGGGAAGGGGCAGGATGGTGCCCGGCTGTGATTGGGTAAGGGGCAGGATGGTGTCCACCTGTGATTGGGTAAGGGGCAGGATGGTGTCCACCTATGATTGGGTAAGGGGCAGGATGGTGTCCACCTGTGATTGGGTAAGGGACAGGTGGTGCCCGGCTGTGATTGGGTAAGGGGCAGGATGGTGTCCACCTGTGATTGGGTAAGGGGCAGGATGGTGTTGCGCTATGATTGGGTAAGGGGCAGGTGGTGCCCGGCTGTGATTGGGTAAGGGACAGGTGGTGCCCGGCTGTGATTGGGTGAGGGGCAGGATGGTGTTGGGCTGTGATTGGGTAAGGGACAGTATGGTGCCCGGCTGTGATTGGGTAAGGGGCAGGATGGTGTCGGGCTGTGATTGGGTAAGGGGCAGGACGGTGCCCGACTGTGATTGGGGAAGGGGCAGGATGGTGCCCGGCTGTGATTGGGTAAGGGGCAGGTTGGTGCCCGGCTGTGATTGGGTAAGGGACAGGATGGTGTCGGGCTGTGATTGGGTAAGGGGCAGGATGGTGCCCGGCTGTGATTGGGTAAGGGGCAGGATCGTGCCCGGCTGTGATTGGGTAAGAGGCAGGATGGTGTCGGGCAGTGATTGGGTAAGGGGCAGTTAGTGCCCGGCTGCGATTGTGTATGGGGCAGGATGGTGCCCGGCTGTGATTGGGTAAGGGGCAGGATGGTGTCGGGCTGTGATTGGGTAAGGGGCAGGATGGTGCCTGGCTGTGATTGGGTAAGGGGCAGGATGGTGCCCGGCTGTGATTGGGTCAGGGGCAGGATGGTGCCCGGCTGTGATTGGGTCAGGGGCAGGATGGTGCCCGGCTGTGATTGGGTCAGGGGCAGGATGGTGCCCGGCTGTGATTGGGTCAGGGGCAGGATGGTGCCCGGCTGTGATTGGGTAAGGGACAGGATGGTGCCCGGCTGTGATTGGGTAAGGGGCGGGTTGGTGTCTGGCTGTGATTGGGTAAGGGGCAGGATGGTGCCCGGCTGTGATTGGGTAAGGGGCAGGATGGTGCCCGACTGTGATTGGGTAAGGGGCAGGATGGTGCCCGGCTGTGATTGGGTAAGGGGCAGGATGGTGCCCGGCTGTGATTGGGTAAGGGACAGGATGGTGCCTGGCTGTGATTGGGTAAGGGGCAGGATGGTGCCCGGCTGTGATTGGGTCAGGGGCAGGATGGTGCCCGGCTGTGATTGGGTAAAGGGCAGGATGGTGCCCGGCTGTGATTGGGTAAGGGACAGGATGGTGTCGGACTGTGATTGGGTATGGGGCAGGATGGTGTCCACCTGTGATTGGGTAAGGGGCAGGATGGTGTCGGGCTGTGATTGGGTAAGGGACAGGTGGTGCCGGGCTGTGATTGGGTAAGGGGCAGGATGGTGCCCGGCTGTGATTGGGTGAGGGGCAGGATGGTGTCGGGCTGTGATTGGGTAAGGGACAGGATGGTGCCTGGCTGTGATTGGGTAAGGGGCAGGATGGTGTCGGGCTGTGATTGGGTAAGGGGCAGGATGGTGCCTGGCTGTGATTGGGTAAGGGACAGGTGGTGCCCGGCTGTGATTGGGTAAGGGGCAGGATGGTGCCCGGCTGTGATTGGGTGAGGGGCAGGATGGTGTCAGGCTGTGATTGGGTAAGGGACAGGATGGTGCCTGGCTGTGATTGGGTAAGGGACAGGTGGTGCCCGGCTGTGATTGGGTAAGGGGCAGGATGGTGCCCGGCTGTGATTGGGTGAGGGGCAGGATGGTGTCAGGCTGTGATTGGGTAAGGGACAGGATGGTGCCTGGCTGTGATTGGGTAAGGGGCAGGATGGTGTCGGGCTGTGATTGGGTATGGGGCAGGATGGTGCCCGGCTGTGATTGGGTAAGGGGCAGGATGGTGCCCGACTGTGATTGGGGAAGGATGGTGCCCGGCTGTGATTGGGTAAGGGGCAGGATGGTGTCGGGCTGTGATTGGGTAAGGGGCAGGATGGTGTTGGGCAGTGATTGGGTAAGGGGCAGGTAGTGCCCGGCTGTGATTGGGTATGGGGCAGGATGGTGCCCGGCTGTGATTGGGTAAGGGGCAGGATGGTGTCGGGCTGTGATTGGGTAAGGGGCAGGATGGTGTTGGGCTGTGATTGGGTAAGGGGCAGGATGGTGCCCGGCTGTCATTGGGTAAGGGGCAGGATGTTGTTGGGCTGTGATTGGGTAAGGGGCACGATGGTGCCCGGCTGTGATTGGGTAAGGGGCAGGATGTTGTTGGGCTGTGATTGGGTAAGGGGCAGGATGGTGTCGGGCTGTGATTGGGTAAGGGGCAGGATGGTGACCGGCTGTGATTGGGTAAGGGGCAGGATGGTGCCCGGCTGTGATTGGGTAAGGGGCAGGATGGTGTCGGGCTGTGATTGGGTAAGGTGCAGGATGGTGCCTGGCTGTGATTGGGTAAGGGGCAGGATGGTGTCGGGCTGTGATTGGGTAAGGGGCAGGTGGTGCCCAGCTCTGATTGGATAAGGGGCAGGACGGTGTCGGGCTGTGATTGGGTAAGGGGCAGGATGTGCCCGGCTGTGATTGGGTAAGGGACAGGATGGTGCCCGGCTGTGATTGGGTAAGGGGTGGGATGGTGTCGGACTGTGATTGGGTAAGGGGCAGGATGGTGTCCACCTGTGATTGGGTAAGGGGCAGGATGGTGTCCACCTGTGATTGGGTAAGGGACAGGTGGTGCCCGGCTGTGATTGGGTAAGGGGCAGGATGGTGTTGCGCTATGATTGGGTAAGGGGCAGGTGGTGCCCGGCTGTGATTGGGTAAGGGACAGGTGGTGCCCGGCTGTGATTGGGTAAGGGGCAGGATGGTGCCTGGCTGTGATTGGGTGAGGGGCAGGATGGTGTTGGGCTGTGATTGGGTAAGGGACAGTATGGTGCCCGGCTGTGATTGGGTAAGGGGCAGGATGGTGTCGGGCTGTGATTGGGTAAGGGGCAGGACGGTGCCCGACTGTGATTGGGGAAGGGGCAGGATGGTGCCCGGCTGTGATTGGGTAAGGGGCAGGTTGGTGCCCGGCTGTGATTGGGTAAGGGGCAGGATGGTGTCGGGCTGTGATTGGGTAAGGGGCAGGATGGTGCCCGGCTGTGATTGGGTAAGGGGCAGGACGGTGCCCGACTGTGATTGGGGAAGGGGCAGGATGGTGCCCGGCTGTGATTGGGTAAGGGGCAGGTTGGTGCCCGGCTGTGATTGGGTAAGGGACAGAATGGTGTCGGGCTGTGATTGGGTAAGGGGCAGGATGGTGCCCGGCTGTGATTGGGTAAGGGACAGGATGGTGCCCGGCTGTGATTGGGTAAGAGGCAGGATGGTGTCGGGCTGTGATTGGGTATGGGGCAGGATGGTGCCCGGCTGTGATTGGGTAAGGGGCAGTTAGTGCCCGGCTGCGATTGTGTATGGGGCAGGATGGTGCCCGGCTGTGATTGGGTAAGGGGCAGGATGGTGTCGGGCTGTGATTGGGTCAGGGGCAGGATGGTGCCCGGCTGTGATTGGGTAAGGGGCAGGATGGTGCCCGGCTGTGATTGGGTCAGGGGCAGGATGGTGCCCGGCTGTGATTGGGTAAGGGACAGGATGGTGCCCAGCTGTGATTGGGTCAGGGGCAGGATGGTGCCCGGCTGTGATTGGGTAAGGGGCAGGATGGTGCCCGGCTGTGATTGGGTAAGGGGCAGGATGGTGCCCAGCTGTGATTGGGTCAGGGGCAGGATGGTGCCCGGCTGTGATTGGGTAAGGGGCAGGATGGTGCCCGGCTGTGATTGGGTCAGTGGCAGGATGGTGCCCGGCTGTGATTGGGTAAGGGACAGGATGGTGCCCGGCTGTGATTGGGTAAGGGACAGGATGGTGCCCGGCTGTGATTGGGTAAGGGACGGGTTGGTGTCTGGCTGTGATTGGGTAAGGGGCAGGATGGTGCCTGGCTGTGATTGGGTAAGGGGCAGGATGGTGCCCGGCTGTGATTGGGTAAGGGACAGGATGGTTTCCGGCTGTGATTGGGTAAGGGGCAGGATGGTGCCCGGCTGTGATTGGGTAAGGGGCAGGATGGTGCCCGGCTGTGATTGGGTAAGGGGCAGGATGGTGCCCGGCTGTGATTGGGTAAGGGGCAGGATGGTGCCCGGCTGTGATTGGGTCAGGGGCAGGATGGTGCCCGGCTGTGATTGGGTAAGGGGCAGGATGGTGCCCAGCTGTGATTGGGTCAGGGGCAGGATGGTGTCTGGCTGTGATTGGGTAAGGGGCAGGATGGTGCCCGGCTGTGATTGGGTCAGGGGCAGGATGGTGCCCGGCTGTGATTGGGTCAGGGGCAGGATGGTGCCCGGCTGGGTGAGGGAGGTTATATACAAGCCACGGCTGTGATGGGGAAGGGCCCCTTTTCCGTGCTGTAAAACTATGATTTTGTGATACTTTGTCCAGAATTCTAGCTGTCCCTTTGCTAGACGAAAGCTACGTTTTCCTGAACAGCTTTAACCCACAGCAGTTAGAATCTTTGATCGAGGCCTGTACCCCAGAGAACGTGAGGTCACGGTGGGTGAGGGTTGCTGTTCTGGCAGGTTCGGGAGCGGAATGATTTGGAATCACACACTGGCCTTTTTTTTCCAGCGAGCTCTGGCTGCCGAAATGCGCTATGCCCAGCAGTTGGCCAATAACGGAACAAATAACATCAGGTAACACATACCCATGAAGTATCGAGTGAGGGAGTGCCGCACTGTCAGAGGGTCAGTACTGAGGGAGTGCTCCACTGTCAGAGGGTCAGTACTGAGGGAGTGCCGCACTGTCATAGGGTCAGTACTGAGGGAGTGCCGCACTGTCATAGGGTCAGTACTGAGGGAGTGCCGCACTGTCATAGGGTCAGTACTGAGGGAGTGCTGCACTGTCAGAGGGTCAGTACTGAGGGAGTGCCGCACTGTCAGAGGGTCAGTACTGAGGGAGTGCTGCACTGTCAGAGGGTCAGTACTGAGGGAGCGCGGCACTGTCAGAGGGTCAGTACTGAGGGATTGCCGCACTGTCAGAGGGTCAGTACTGAGGGAGCGCTGCACTGTCAGAGGGTCAGTACTGAGGGAGTGCCGCACTGTCAGAGGGTCAGTACTGAGAGAGTGCCGCACTGTCAGAGGGTCAGTACTGAGGGCGCGTTGCACTGTCAGAGGGTCAGTACTGAGGGATTGCCGCACTGTCAGAGGGTCAGTACTGAGGGAGCGCTGCACTGTCAGAGGGTCAGTACTGAGGGAGTGCTGCACTGTCAGAGGGTCAGTACTGAGAGAGTGCTGCACTGTCAGAGGGTCAGTACTGAGGGCGCGTTGCACTGTCAGAGGGTCAGTACTGAGGGAGCGCTGCACTGTCAGAGGGTCAGTACTGAGGGAGCGCTGCACTGTCAGAGGGTCAGTACTGAGGGAGTGCCGCACTGTCAGAGGGTCAGTACTGAGGGCGCGTTGCACTGTCAGAGGGTCAGTACTGAGGGAGTGCCGCAGTGTCAGAGGGTCAGTACTGAGGGAGTGCCGCACTGTCAGAGGGTCAGTACTGAGGGAGTGCCGCACTGTCAGAGGGTCAGTACTGAGGGAGTGCCGCACTGTCAGAGGGTCAGTACTGAGGGAGTGCCGCACTGTCAGAGGGTCAGGACTGAGGGAGTGCCGCACTGTCAGAGGGTCAGTACTGAGGGAGCGCTGCACTGTCAGAGGGTCAGTATTGAGGGAGTGCCGCACTGTCAGAGGGTCAGTACTGAGGGAGTGCTGCACTGTCAGAGGGTCAGTACTGAGAGAGTGCTGCACTGTCAGAGGGTCAGTACTGAGGGCGCGTTGCACTGTCAGAGGGTCAGTACTGAGGGAGCGCTGCACTGTCAGAGGGTCAGTACTGAGGGAGCGCTGCACTGTCAGAGGGTCAGTACTGAGGGAGTGCCGCACTGTCAGAGGGTCAGTACTGAGGGCGCGTTGCACTGTCAGAGGGTCAGTACTGAGGGAGTGCCGCAGTGTCAGAGGGTCAGTACTGAGGGAGTGCCGCACTGTCAGAGGGTCAGTACTGAGGGAGTGCCGCACTGTCAGAGGGTCTGTACTGAGGGAGTGCCGCACTGTCAGAGGGTCAGTACTGAGGGAGTGCCGCACTGTCAGAGGGTCAGGATTGAGGGAGTGCCACACTGTCAGAGGGTCAGTACTGAGGGAGCGCTGCACTGTCAGAGGGTCAGTATTGAGGGAGTGCCGCACTGTCAGAGGGTCAGTACTGAGGGAGTGCCGCACTGTCAGAGGGTCAGTACTGAGGGAGTGCCGCACTGTCAGAGAGTCAGTACTGAGGGAGTGCTGCACTGTCAGAGGGTCAGTACTGAGGGTGTGCCGCACTGTCAGAGAGTCAGTACTGAGGGAGTGCTGCACTGTCAGAGGGTCAGTACTGAGGGAGTGCCGCACTGTCAGAGGTTCAGTACTGAGGGAGCGCTGCACTGTCAGAGGGTCAGTACTGAGGGAGTGCCGCACTGTCAGAGGGTCAGTACTGAGGGAGTGCTGCACTGTCAGAGGGTCAGTACTGAGGGTGTGCCGCACTGTCAGAGAGTCAGTACTGAGGGAGTGCTGCACTGTCAGCGGGTCAGTACTGAGGGTGTGCCGCACTGGTGGGTGTCTATTGCTGTATATGAACGTCTTTGATTAGATGTGAGCTGAGGGCGGTGAATACAGAGGGCGGTGAATACAGAGGGCGGTGAATACAGAGGGCGGTGAATACAGAGGGCGGTGAATACAGAGGGCGGTGAATACAGAGGGCGGTGAATACAGAGGGCGGTGAATTCAGAGGGCGTGTCGGGACTGATAGTTGCACTGCGGTGGGGAGGGGCGGTGCTCTATTCCTCACTCTGGTCCTGACTCTCTTGTTGCTTCTTGCTGTCTGCAGGCGTTGCTGGCTGTGTGGAGAGTCTCTGATGGACAGAGTTCCCTTTGAGTATCTGGATTATGCCTTTTGCACCACTCGCTGTCTTCAGGAGCATAGGAAGCAGCAGAGACTGTGAGCGGATCTCTTCAAACTGATTACTGCCGAGGGACACTTGCCCCCGTACGCTGGACTCTTGACCTACAGACGCCCAAAGTGCCCGACAGCTGGAGGCAGCATGGCCCCCCCTCTCCCACGAAGAGGAGCTTCCTGCTGCAGGAATCTCTCTCTCTCACTGACACATCCTTGGTGACGGGAGCTTCCTGAGCGGCTTTCGGGAAGACCGAGTTCCACACACAACAGGAAAGGCCCCTCCCTGTGTTAACCTATCTCACCAGGTCACTTGCATCGTCACGATATTGAGGAAATGGTTCTTTGTCCACAAACTGAGTGAGAGAAACATCCATGTCGTCAAGTTCACCCCACTCCCCTCAGGCGAAACAGTCTGACCCTGTCATTGTCTCCCTCCACAGGACACTCACGTGCACTGCACCCTCGCTGCAAATATCACTGCAAATATCACTGCACCCTCGCTGCAAATATCACTGCAAATATCACTGCACCCTCACTGCAAATATCACTGCACCCTCGCTGCAAATATCACTGCACCCTCGCTGCAAATATCACTGCACCCTCGCTGCAAATATCACTGCACCCTCACTGCAAATATCACTGCACCCTCACTGCAGGTATCACTGCACCCTCACTGCAAATATCACTGCACCCTCGCTGCAAATATCACTGCACCCTCGCTGCAAATATCACTGCAAATATCACTGCACCCTCACTGCAAATATCACTGCACCCTCGCTGCAAATATCACTGCAAATATCACTGCACCCTCACTGCAAATATCACTGCACCCTCGCTGCAGGTATCACTGCACCCTCACTGCAGGTATCACTGCACCCTCGCTGCAAATATCACTGCACCCTCGCTGCAAATATCACTGCACCCTCGCTGCAGGTATCACTGCACCCTCGCTGCAGGTATCACTGCACCCTCGCTGCAAATATCACTGCACCCTCGCTGCAAATATCACTGCACCCTCGCTGCAAATATCACTGCACCCTCGCTGCAAATATCACTGCACCCTCGCTGCAAATATCACTGCACCCTCACTGCAGGTATCACTGCACCCTCCCTGCAGATATCACTGCACCCTCGCTGCAAATATCACTGCACCCTCGCTGCAAATATCACTGCACCCTCACTGCAGGTATCACTGCAAATATCACTGCACCCTCGCTGCAAATATCACTGCACCCTCACTGCAAATATCACTGCACCCTCACTGTAGGTATCACTGCAAATATCACTGCACCCTCACTGCAAATATCACTGCACCCTCACTGCAGGTATCACTGCAAATATCACTGCACCCTCACTGCAAATATCACTGCACCCTCGCTGCAAATATCACTGCACCCTCGCTGCAAATATCACTGCACCCTCGCTGCAAATATCACTGCACCCTCGCTGCAGATATCACTGCACCCTCACTGCAAATATCACTGCACCCTCGCTGCAAATATCACTGCAAATATCGCTGCACCCTCGCTGCAAAAATCACTGCACCCTCACTGCAGGTATCACTGCACCCTCACTGCAGGTATCACTGCACCCTCACTGCAAATATCACTGCACCCTCACTGCAGGTATCACTGCAAATATCACTGCACCATCGCTGCAAATATCACTGCACCCTCACTGCAGGTATCACTGCACCCTCACTGCAGATATCACTGCACCCTCGCTGCAAATATCACTGCACCCTCGCTGCAAATATCACTGCACCCTCACTGCAAATATCACTGCACCCTCGCTGCAAATATCACTGCACCCTCGCTGAAAATATCACTGCAGGTATCACTGCACCCTCACTGCAAATATCACTGCACCCTCGCTGCAGATATCACGAGCCAGTGCTTTGGCAGTCAGTTGTGAACAAGGAGCTTCTTGCCCATTCACCCCTCCTCACATTGTTGGCACTCTGTTCATGTCTATTTGCCCAGTCATGGCTATTTGCAGGAGTTTGCAGTAATTGGATATCGAGTAAAAGCTGGCAGTGCGATTGGAATGGTGTGTTTGACCCTCCTGTACATGAACATTCCACTGTCGCCAGCGATTCTGCTCCAGCTAAAAGCACATTGTCGACATGCTGATTGGATCAATCGGTCACATCTATTGAATATCGGCTGCGTTTGGCTGCTGGTGAACAAGGGTTTGGGTGAACCGCATATTCAGTCGAGTGAAAGAGGTTATCTCGCCTGATATTGCACCAGCTCACCCATTTGTCCCCTCACTCTCCTGGAACTCAGCTGGTTCATTGTACAGTTCGAGCCCCTTCACACACTGCTCCAATCCTTCATCATTCCCCACAAGTATTCTCATCACATTTACTCGCCGTGTTACTCTATCTTTCATCTCCACATCTTTGATCTACCTATCCAATCTCAGCTTGGATGTTGAATTTCTACCTCACCCACTCGGAGTAAACCCTTGAACCTCACATCTCCCTCTCGCTATCTCCAAGGCTTCTCTGCTCTCTCTCTCTCTGCCCTGTCTCTCTCTCTCTCTCTGCCCTGTCTCTCTCTCTCTGCCCTATCTCTCTGCTGTCTCTCTCTCTCTGCCCTGTCTCTCTCTCTCTACCCCGTCTCTCTCTCTCTCTCTCTCTCTGCCCTGTCTCTCTCTCTCTACCCCCTCTCTCTCTCTACCCCCTCTCTCTTTGCCCCATCTCTCTCTCTCTCTCTCTGCCCCCTCTCTCTGCTGTCTCTGTCTCTCTCTCTCTGCCCCATCTTCCTCTCTCTGCCCCAGCTCTCTCTCTGTCTCACTCCCTCTGCTGTCTCTCTCTCTCTCTCTCTGTGCCCCATCTCTCCCTCTCTCTCTGCCCCATCTTCCTCTCTCTCCCTCTGCCCGACAGTTTCTCAGCCTGTTCTATGTTAAATTCTTATTGTTTGTTTTCTTGCTGCTAATTTCATTTATTTGACTCATTTTTAACTTTAACTTTTGTCTCTAATCTGTTACAATCACAAAACTGCCCTTGCCTCTAATCCACTTGGAGATTGATGTTTTTAAACTCTATTTGACTGACTCTCTTTCAGTCTTGTGCAGTTTTCTGTCTGCGTTTCTCCCTTTCTCAGCCTGGTCCTGGCCTTTGCTGTTTCTCACTTGCCAGCTCTCGTTTCTCAGTTTAATTTAAATTTTGTTCTGTTTCTTTTCTTGGAGCACGTTCCCGGGATTGTTCCCGTTCAGTCTGTGTGTGGTCCACAGTCACTAATCTGGAGAGAGGAAATTCTCCTCCGTGTTCTTGTTTCTCCCTCCCTGTCACTAAAACACATCCTCCTGCTCATTCTCATCTGGCCGATTTCTGCCTTTCCGGCAGTGACTGGATCTCCGTGACTTCAGTTAGACTTTGGCTATAAAATGCATTGTGACAGTGACGGCCGTGAGGTCAGTTTATTGGAACGTTTGTCCATTATGCTGGTTATTTACTGAAGCTTGTACAATAAAAAGGAGATCACATGATGCTATATTTTATGATTGGTCTGTAATTATCTCAACACACTTCTGATAGGGATGGGGGTCGGTCCTGGGGAAGGGAGGAGGGTCGGTCCTAGGGAAGGGGGGGGTCGGTCCTGGGCAAGGGGAGAAGGGGGGGTTCAGTCCTGGGGAAGGGGGGGGGGGGTTCAGTCCTGGGGAAGGGGGGGGGGTGCGGTCCTGGGGAAGGGGGGGGGGTGCGGTCCTGGGGAAGCGGGGGGGGGGGGGGGGGGGGGTCGGTCCTGGGGAAAGGGGGGGGATCGGTCCTGGGCATTTTCACTGGCTCAGTTGCAGGGTTGGGATTACACCAGGACCTCCCATCCCAGCATCAGGCTTGTCCAACCTCATGCAGCAGCCAATTGCTTAGCTTGAGGACCTAAAGACAAGGAAGACCTCAGGTTCCTCCCTGATCCATGCCCATCTCAGTGGTGGCGTTTGCAGAGTTGATGGCGAGGGACTGCCCTTACTTCCTGGCGATGGAGAATCGAGGACATGTGCCTACTCCCTGCCCATGACTCATCTATGGATGCTATAGACTGGCTGAAACCGCTTGGTCGGGACTGCACTGCATCCCGAATAGAGTCAGTGGCAGGACACGTGGATATTCTCAATTTCCCCCCTGTGTAATGCTGCATCAGTAAGCGGCTTTCAAACTTTCCAAGAGTCTGGTTATAGGCGTCAGTCCCAGCCCAGCAAAATAAACCAGATTGCACAGTCGAGTCGGCACATTTGTTCTGTTCCCCCTCATCTGCTGCAGGCAATAGTGTGCAGACTTGCTGCTCCAAGCTCTCGTTCCATCATTATTGATCATCTTTCAATCGTTTCTCTGTATCTTGTGTTTAAATGTGTATGTGTGTATGTAGCACCTGTAAATATTGGCAGCAGGACACAGATTAACTGTTGCTGTACTCTGGACAGATTGTAAGCCGACATCAGCAAGATATCAATAACAACTTGCAGCTTATCTCTCTTAACCCTTCTGGGTTAGGATTGGGTGATCCAGAAATATGACAGAAGGGTTTGCAGGGTCGAGGACCCTCTCCAACTCCAGCACTGTCACATTGTTTGGGCAGTTTTCACTCAGTATGTTCTTGGGCACGTATAGCGTCTGTTGAGGTCCTCGCTCCGACCAGTAACGCCCCACATTGAAACCATTGATCCACAGCTGACCCTGAAAGATGAACAGAGAATTAGAAACCAGGCACTCACCCTGACATCCCATAATCCATCCCGTGATCACCCCGCCACTCCGTAATCACCTCGCCATCCCCCACCCAGCCACACTCACCTTGGTCCAGTCCTGCAGTCTGATATAAGTGTCCTGAGCCTTTGGTGATGTGAAGGTCCCAAAATAAAAGGTGGGTCCGTGGCCCAGTGAGTTCACTGCTTCCTGAGGGGCAGTATGCGGCCAGCCCCTCCCAATGGCATCGTCTATTGCCAAGGAGAATATGGACCAGTTGGTGAGCTCAGTGGAGACCAGTGTCAGATTCTTTATCAGGCCCTGTACGGAGAGGGAGAGTCAGTGAGTTCAACTCAAGGCTTTAAAAAGAGAGTCTCGGCCAATCTCCTGTTCCACTGTCTGGGAGAGAATGCCTTGCCTGGCAAGGCCCTGGCCCACAGAGCAGGACAAGCCGGTACAGAGTCCCCCTCTCTCACAGCAGCGGTGCCGAGCTACACCCACACGCGCAGCTAGTTTAAACAGCCATCGATTTGTGGTTAAACATACAAATTTCACTCACTGAACTGTAGCTTCCAACTCCCATCCCACCAAGCATGCTTAGAGAGCAGACAGTCAGTACCATACCACGTGTGGCTCTCACTGTCCACTTTTTACCTTGAGGTCGAACAGGCAACTTCCAAAGTTGACGCGTCCCATGTTCTCTACCACAATATCCAGCATATCCCCCTCGCTGCCGGTGATGTTTAATTCGAAGATATTGTCACGTTCCAGTAAACCCTGATACACCTGCAACACAGATAAGAAACATCATGCCCCCGATCACTGCCGAGGGATACGTGGCCTCAAGGGTTAAAGGTGACAATCCATTGTTGCTCACTCACCCCATTCACCAGGACGTACCCTCGATCATGAACTGCATTCAACGGTGACATCAAGGGAAGGGGTATCTCGATGGTCTGGGGGAGCGGAGTCCGATAAAGCATAAACCCATAGTACTGAAAGACAGATAGGCAACTGAGGGTCAGAGACAGATGGACAGACCTCACTACCTATCCCCTCAGCAGGCCAGACTCACACCAGTCTCTGTCCACAATACCCTGTGCTTTACGTTGTGTGTGTCTAGTGGAAGATGGCAGTGCTGTACATCAGCACCGCTGGCTGCACTACATCAGCATCTACCAGGCCCGGCACTCTGATAGGTCGAAGGTAATCCCCAACTTCTTCCACTGACCAAAACCCTTCTTTCCACTGAATCAATCCAGTTTACCATTTTCCCCATTGGATCCCATCAGATTTTACTTTTCTGACCAATATGCCACATGAGATCTTGGCAAAAGGGGAGGCGGTGGCATAGTGGGATTGTCACTGGCCGAGTAAACCAGAGCCCAGAGTAATGGTCCGGAGACCCTGGTTCAAATCCCCCCACTGCAGTTGGTCAAATTTCAAATCAATAAAAATCAGGCATTAAAAGTCCAATGATAACTATGAAACCATTGTTGATTCTCCTAAAATCCCATGTGTTTATGAATGTCCTTTAGGGAAGGAAATCTGCCGTCCTCATCCACAAGCCTCTTTGAATTCTTTGAGGATGTGACGAGACACATTGATGAAGGTCGGGCAGTGGATGTGGTGTATATGGATTTCAGTAAGGCATTTGATAAGGTTCCCCATGGTAGGCTCATTCAGAAAGTTAGGAGCCATAGGATACAGGGAAATTTGGCTGTCCGAAAGAAGACAGCGATTGGTAGTGGATGGAAAGTATTCCGCTTGGAGGTCGGTGTCCTGCAAGGATCTGTTCTGTGACCTCTGCTCTTTCTGGGTTTTATAAATGACTTGGATGAGGAAGTGGAAGGGTGGGTTAGTAAGTTTGCCGATGACACAAAGGTTGGTGGAGTTGTAGACAGTGTTGCAGGTTACAACAGGACATTGACAGGATGCAGAGCTGGGCTGAGAAGTGGCAGATGGAGTTCAACCTGGATAAATGTGAAGTGATTCATAAGAACTCGGAGCAGGAGTAGGCCATCTGGCCCCTCGAGCCTGCTCCACCATTCAATGAGATCATGGCTGATCTTTTGTGGACTCAGCTCCACTTTCCGGCCCGAACACCAGAGCCCTTAATCCCTTTATTCTTCAAAAAACTATCCATCTTTATCTTAAAAACATTTAATGAAGGAGCCTCTACTGCTTCACTGGGCAAGGAATTCCATAGATTCACAACCCTTTATGTGAAGAAGTTCCTCCTAAACTCAGTCCTAAATCTACTTCCCCTTATTTTGAGGCTATGCCCCCTAGTTCTGTTTTCACCCGCCAGTGGACACAACCTGCCCGCATCTATCCTAACTATTCCCTTCATAATTTTATATGTTTCTATAAGATTCTCCCTCATCCTTCTAAACTCCAATGAGTACAGTCCCAGTCTACTCAACCTCTCCTCGTAATCCAACCCCATCAGCTCTGGGATTAACCTAGTGAATCTCCTCTGCACACCCTCCAGTGCCAGTACGTCCTTTCTCAGGTAATGAGACCAAAACTGAACACAATACTCCAGGTGTGGCCTCACTAACACCTTGTACAATTGCAGCATTACCTCCCTAGTCTTAAACTCCATCCCTCTAGCAATGAAGGACAAAATTCCATTTGCCACCTTAATCACCTGTTGCACCTGTAAACCAACTTTTTGCGACTCATGCACTAGCACACCCAGGTCTCTCTGCACAGCAGCATGATTTAATATTTTATCATTTAAATAATCCCTTTTGCTGTTATTCCTACCAAAAGGGATAACCTCACATTTGTCAACATTGTATTCCATCTGCCAGACCGTAGCCCATTCACTTAGCCTATCCAAATCCCTCTGCAGACTTCCAGTATCCTCTGCACTTTTTGCTTTACCACTCATCTTAGTGTCGTCTGCAAACTTGGACACATTGCCCTTGGTCCCCAACTCCAAATCATCTACATAAATTGTGAACAATTGTGGGCCCAACACTGATCCCTGAGGGACACCATTAGATACTGATTGCCAACCAGAGAAACACCTATCCACTCTTTGCTTTCTATTAATTAACCAATCCTCTATCCATGCTCCTACTTTCCCCTTAATGCCATGCATCTTTATCTTATGTTGCAACCTTTTGTGTGGCACCTTGTCAAAGGCTTTCTGGAAATCCAGATATACCACATCCATTGGTTCCCCGTTATCTACCGCTCTGGTAATGTCGTCAAACAATTCCACTAAATTAGTTAGGCACGACCTGCCCTTTATGAACCCATGCTGCATCTGCCCAATGGGACAATTTCCATCCAGATGCCTCGCTATTTCTTCCTTGATGATAGATTCCAGCATCTTCCCTACTACCGAAGTTAAGCTAACTGACCTATAATTACTCGCTTTCTGCCTACCTCCTTTTTTAAACAGTGGTGTCACTTTTGGTAAATTCCAATCTGCCGGGACCACCCCAGAGTCTAGTGAATTTTGATAAATTCTCACTAGTGCATTTGCAATTTCCCTAGCCATCTCTTTTAACACTCTGGGATGCATCCCAACAGGGCCAGGAGACTTGTCTACCTTTAGCCCCATTAGCTTGCCCATCACTACCTCCTTAGTGATAACAATCCTCTCAAGGTCCTCACCTTGGCTGGTTTAGCTCAGTGGGCTAGACAGCTGGTTTGTGATGCAGAACAAAGCCAGCAGTGCGAGTTCAATTCCCGTACCAGCTTACCTGAACAGGCGCCAGAATGTGGCGACTAGGGGCTTTTCACAGTAACTTCATACTTGTGACAATAAAAGGTTATTATTATTATTACCTGTCATAGCCTCATTTCCATCAGTCACTGGCATGTTATTTGTGTCTTCCACTGTGAAGACCGACCCAAAAAACTTGTTCAGTTCCTCAGCCATTCCTCATCTCCCATTATTAAATCTCCCTTCTCATCCTCGAAAGGACCAATATTTACCTTAGCCACTCATTTTTTGTTTTATATATTTGTAGAAACTTTTACTATCTGTTTTAATATTCTGAGCAAGTTTACTCTCATAATCTCTTCTTTATAGCTTTTTTAGTAGCTTCTGTTCCCCGCTAAAGATTTCCCAGTCCTCTAGTCTCCCACTAATCTTTGCCACTTTGTATGCTTTTTCCTTCAATTTGATGCTCTCCCTTATTTCCTTAGATTTCCATGGTCGATTTTCCCTTTTTCTACCGTCCTTCCTTTTTGTTGGTATAAACCTTTGCTGAACACTGTGAAAAATCGCTTGGAAGGTTCTCCACTGTTCCTCAACTGTTTCACCATAAAGTCTTTGCTCCCAGTCTACCTTAGCTAGTTCTTCTCTCATCCCATTGTAATCTCCTATGTTTAAGCACAAAACACTAGTGTTTGATTTTACCTTCTCACCCTCCATCTGTATTTTAAATTCCACCATATTGTGATCGCTCCTTCCGAGAGGATCCCTAACTATGAGATCATGAATCAATCCTGTCTCATTACACAGGACCAGATCTAGGACCGCTTGTTCCCTCGTAGGTTCCATTACATACTGTTCGCGGAAACTATCGCGGATACATTCTATAAACTCCTCCTCAAGGCTGCCTTGACCGACCTGGTTAAACCAATCGACATGTAGATTAAAATCCACCATGATAACTGCTGTACCATTTCTACATGCATCCGTTATTTCTTTGTTTATTGCCTGCCCCACCATAATGTTACTATTTGGTGGCCGATAGACTACTCCTATCAGTGACTTTTTCGCCTTACTATTCCTGATTTCCACCCAAATGGATTCAACCTTATCCTCTATAGCACCGATGTCGTCCCTTACTATTGCCCGTATGTCATCCTTAAATAACAGAGCTACACCACCTCCCTTACCATCCACTCTGTCCTTCCGAATAGTTTGATACCCTCGGATATTTAACTCCCAGTCATGACCATACTTTAACCATGTTTCAGTAATAGCGACTAAATCATAGTCATTCACGATGATTTGCGCCATCAACTCATTCACCTTATTCCGAATACTACGAGCATTCAGGTAAGTACACTTATGTTGGCTTTTATACCTCTGTTTTGAATCTTAACACCTCGATCAGTAACCTCTCCTAAGTTCTATTTCCTCTTAACATTTCTCCTAATTTTCCTTGTCGTTGAACCCATATCTTCCTGTAACAACCTGCCGCGTCGCTTACCATTAATGTTTTCACTTCCCGTTTTATTCCTTTTAGTATTCCTGGTCCTATTCACTGAGCTCCCCTCAGTCAATGTACCTTGTACTGTCGCCCTTTTTGATTTTTGACTGTGGCTTCTGTGCCTTTCGCTTTCCCCCTTCCTGCCTTTTGTTTCTGTCCCTGTTTTACTACCTTGCAACTTCCTGCATCGGTTCCCATCCCCCGCCACAGAGTCTGTCCCTGTTGCTCAGAAGGGAAGGGGGGAGAGGAGCAGAGCATTAGTAATTGGGGACTCTATAGTCAGGGGCACAGATAGGAGATTTTGTGGGAGCGTGAGAGACTCACGTTTGGTATGTTGCCTCCCAGGTGCAAGGGTACGTGATGTCTCGGATCGTGTTTTCCGGGTCCTTAGGGGGGAGGGGGAGCAGCCCCAAGTCGTGGTCCACATTGGCACCAACGACATAGGTAGGAAAGGGGACAAGGATGTCAGGCAGGCTTTCAGGAAGCTAGGATGGAAGCTCAGAACTAGAACAAACAGAGTTGTTATCTCTGGGTTGTTGCCCGTGCCAAGTGATAGTGAGATGAGGAATAGGGAGAGAGAGCATTTAAACACGTGGCTACAGGGATGGTGCAGGCGGGAGGGATTCAGATTTTTGGATAACTGGGGCTCTTTCTGGGGAAGGTGGGACCTCTACAGACAGGATGGTCTACATCTGAACCTGAGGGGCACAAATATCCTGGGGGGGAGATTTTATAGTGCTCTTTGGGGGGGTTTAAACTAATGCAGCAGGGGCATGGGAACCTGGATTGTAGTTTTAGGGTAAGGGAGAATGAGAGTATAGAGGTCAGGAGCACAGATTTGACGTCGCAGGAGGGGGCCAGTGTTCAGGTAGGTGGTTTGAAGTGTGTCTACTTCAATGCCAGGAGTATACAAAACAAGGTAGGGGAACTGGCAGCGTGGGTTGGTACCTGGGACTTCGATGTTGTGGCCGTTTCGGAGACCTGGATAGAGCAGGGACAGGAATGGATGTTGCAGGTTCCGGGGTTTAGGTGTTTTAGTAAGCTCAGAGAAGGAGGCAAAAGAGGGGGAGGTGTGGCGCTGCTAGTCAAGAGCAGTATTACGGTGGCGGAGAGGATGCTAGATGGGGACTCTTCTTCCGAGGTAGTATGGGCTGAAGTTAGAAACAGGAAAGGAGAGGTCACCCTGTTGGGAGTTTTTTATAGGCCTCCTAATAGTTCTAGGGATGTAGAGGAAAGGATGGCGAAGATGATTCTGGATAAGAGCGAAAGTAACAGGGTAGTTATTATGGGAGACTTTAACTTTCCAAATATTGACTGGAAAAGATATAGTTCGATTACAATAGATGGGTCGTTTTTTGTACAGTGTGTGCAGGAGGGTTTCCTGAAACAATATGTTGACAGGCCAACAAGAGGCAAGGCCACGTTGGATTTGGTTTTGGGTAATGAACCAGGCCAGGTGTTGGATTTGGAGGTAGGAGAGCACTTTGGGGACAGTGACCACAATTCGGTGACGTTTACGTTAATGATGGAAAGGGATAAGTATACACCGCAGGGCAAGAGTTATAGCTGGGGGAAGGGCAATTATGATGCCATTAGACGTGACTTGGGGGGGATAAGGTGGAGAAGTAGGCTGCAAGTGTTGGGCACACTGGATAAGTGGGGCTTGTTCAAGGATCAGCTACTGCGTGTTCTTGATAAGTATGTACCGGTCAGACAGGGAGGAAGGCGTCGAACGAGGGAACCGTGGTTTACCAAGGAAGTGGAATCTCCTGTTAAGAGGAAGAAGGAGGCCTATTGTGAAGATGAAGTGTGAAGTTTCGGTTGGGGCGATGGATAGTTACAAGGTAGCGAGGAAGGATCTAAAGAGAGAGCTAAGACGAGCAAGGAGGGGACATGAGAAGTATTTGGCAGGAAGGATCAAGGAAAACCCAAAAGCTTTCTATAGGTATGTCAGGAATAAGCGAATGACTAGGGAAAGAGTAGGACCAGTCAAGGACAGGGATGGGAAATTGTGTGTGGAGTCTGAAGAGATAGGCGAGATACTAAATGAATATTTTTCGTCAGTATTCACTCAGGAAAAAGATAATGTTGTGGAGGAGAATGCTGAGCCCCAGGCTAATAGAATAGATGGCATTGAGGTACGTAGGGAAGAGGTGTTGGCAATTCTGGACAGGCTGAAAATAGATAAGTTCCCGGGACCTGATGGGATTTATCCTAGGATTCTATGGGGGGCCAGGGAAGAGATTGCTGGACCTTTGGCTTTGATTTTTATGTCATCATTGGCTACAGGAATAGTGCCAGAGGACTGGAGGACAGCAAATGTGGTCCCTTTGTTCAAAAAGGGGAGCAGAGACAACCCCGGCAACTATAGACCGGTGAGCCTCACGTCTGTAGTGGGTAAAGTCTTGGAGGGGATTATAAGAGACAAGATTTATAATCATCTAGATAGGAATAATATGATCAGGGATAGTCAGCATGGCTTTGTGAAGGGTAGGTCATGCCTCACAAACCTTATTGAGTTCTTTGAGAAGGTGACTGAACAGGTAGACGAGGGTAGAGCAGTTGATGTGGTGTATATGGATTTCAGCAAAGCGTTTGATAAGGTTCCCCACGGTAGGCTATTGCAAAAAATACGGAGGCTGGGGATTGAGGGTGATTTAGAGATGTGGATCAGAAATTGGCTAGCTGAAAGAAGACAGAGGGTGGTGGTTGATGGGAAATGTTCAGAATGGAGTACAGTCACAAGTGGAGTACCACAAGGATCTGTTCTGGGGCCGTTGCTGTTTGTCATTTTTATCAATGACCTAGAGGAAGGCGCAGAAGGGCGGGTGAGTAAATTTGCAGACGATACTAAAGTCGGTGGTGTTGTCGATAGTGTGGAAGGATGTAGCAGGTTACAGAGGGATATAGATAAGCTGCAGAGCTGGGCTGAGAGGTGGCAAATGGAGTTTAATGTAGAGAAGTGTGAGGTGATTCACTTTGGAAGGAATAACAGGAATGCGGAATATTTGGCTAATGGTAAAGTTCTTGAAAGTGTGGATAAGCAGAGGGATCTAGGTGTCCATGTACATAGATCCCTGAAAGTTGCCACCCAGGTTGATAGGGTTGTGAAGAAGGCCTATGGAGTGTTGGCCTTTATTGGTAGAGGGATTGAGTTCCGGAGTCGGGAGGTCATGTTGCAGCTGTACAGAACTCTGGTACGGCCGCATTTGGAGTATTGCGTACAGTTCTGGTCACCGCATTCTCGGAAGGACGTGGAGGCTTTGGAGCGGGTGCAGAGGAGATTTACCAGGATGTTGCCTGGTATGGAGGGAAAATCTTATGAGGAAAGGCTGATGGACTTGAGGTTGTTTTCGTTGGAGAGAAGAAGGTTAAGAGGAGACTTAATAGAGGCATACAAAATGATCAGGGGGTTGGATAGGGTGGACAGTGAGAGCCTTCTCCCGCGGATGGATATGGCTCGCACGAGGGGGCATAACTTTAAACTGAGGGGTAATAGATATAGGACCGAGGTAGGTTCTTTACGCAAAGAGTAGTGAGGCCGTGGAATGCCCTACCTGCTACAGTAGTGAACTCGCCAACATTGAGGGCATTTAAAAGTTTATTGGATAAACATATGGATGATAATGGCATAGTGTAGGTTAGATGGCTTTTGTTTCGGTGCAACATCGTGGGCCGAAGGGCCTGTACTGCGCTGTATTGTTCTATGTTCTATATATGTTCTAACTCCTACCTGGTGCATTTGCTCAAAGGTTAAAGGGTAGGTGCTGTTGACCACTTGCCCTCGTGTAAGCACATCCAGAAAGTCCAGCAGTGGTCCGTACTGAAAGATAAAACAGCAGTCAGCCTGAGACACACCGAGGGTCTAGAGTCACACTTTACAATTCAAAAACTGAATGCATACTTTGGTTCTGTCTTCACAAACGAGGACACAAATCAGATCCCAGAAACGTTGGAGAATGAAAGGTTTTGTGAGAGGGAAGAACTGAGGGAGATCAACATTAGTAGAGAGATGGTGCTGGGGAAATTGATGGGATTGAAGGCGGATAAATCCCCAGGGCCTGAGAATCTGCATCCCAGAGAGCTTAAGGAGGTGGCTCTGGAAATAGTGGACACATTGGTGGACATCTTCCGGGATTCTATAGACTCTGGAACTGTCCCTGCAGATTGGAGGGTAGCTCACGTCACTCCGATATTCAAAAAGGGAGGTAGAGAGAAAGCAGGGAATTATAGACCAGTAAGCCTAACATCGGGAGTGGGGAAAATGCTTGAATCCATTACCAAGGACTTTATAGCGGATAAATTTGGATAAATGTGAGGTTATTCACTTCGGAAGCAAAAACAGGAATGCAGATTACTATCTGAATGATTGTAAATTGGGAGAGGGGAGTGTGCAGCGGGACCTGGGTGTCCTTGTGCACCAGTCGCTGAAGGTAAGCATGCAGGTGCAGCAGGCGGTAAAGAAGGCTAATGGTATGTTGGCCTTCATTGCGAGAGGTTTCGAGTATAGAAGCAGGGATTGTTGCTGCAATTGTACAGGGCCTTGGTGAGGCCACACCTGGAGTATTGTGGGCAGTTTTGGTCTCCTTCTCTGAGGAAGGATGTTCTTGCTCTCGAGGGAGAGCAGCGAAGGTTTACCAGGCTGATTCCTGGGATGGCGGGACTGATGTATGAGGAGAGATTGATGAGGTTGGGAGTGTTCTCGCTGGAGTTCAGAAGAATGAGGGGGGATCTCATAGAGACTATAAAATTCTAACAGGACTGGACAGGGTAGATGCAGGGAAGATGTTACCAATGATGGGTGTGTCCAGAACCAGGGGTCACAGTCTGAGGATTCAGGGTAAGGTATTTCGGACAGAGATAAGGAGACATTTCTTCACACAAAGAGTGGTGAGCCTGTGGAATTCATCACCACAGGAAGTAGTTGATGCTAAAACTCTGAATATATTCAAGAGGCGGCTGGATATCGCACTTGGGGAGAATGGGATCAAAGGCTATGGGGAGAAAGCAGGATTAGGCTATTGAGTTGGATGGTCAGCCATGATGGTGATGAATGGCGGAGCAGGCTCGAAGGGCCAAAAGGCCTCCTCCTATCTTCTATTATCTATGTATGTAACTGACCTTTGTCATGGGGACACTGCCGTAGGCAAACTTCGCTGTAGGTGGAGGGACTGGACCCACAGGGATCTCTCGAAACTGAGGAATAGTAAAAGAGGGACAAAATAAAAAATCAGCTGGAATATGTCACAGCAACAAATAAATATACACTGTCCCCATCAAACACTCCCAGGACAGGTACAGCACGGGGTTAGATACAGAGTAAAGCTCCCTCTACACTGTCCCCATCAAATACTCCCAGGACAGGTACAGCACGGGGTTAGATACAGAGTAAAGCTCCCTCTACACTGTCGCCATCAAACACTCCCAGGACAGGTACAGCACGGGGTTAGGTACAGAGTAAAGCTCCCTCTACACTGTCCCCATCAAACACTCCCAAACAGGCACAGCACGGGGTTAGATACAGAGTAAAGCTCCCTCTACACTGTCCCCATCAAACACTTCCAGGACAGGTACAGCACGGGGTTAGGTACAGAGTAAAGCTCCCTCTACACTGTCCCCATCAAACACTCCCAGGACAGGTACAGCACGGGGTTAGATACAGAGTAAAGCTCCCTCTACACTGTCCCCATCAAACACTCCCAAACAGGCACAGCACGGGGTTAGATAAAGAGTAAAGCTCCCTCTGCACTGTCCCCATCAAACACTTCCAGGACAGGTACAGCACAGGGTTAGATACAGAGTAAAGCTCCCCCTACACTGTCCCCATCAAACACTCCCAGGACATGTACAGCACGGGGTTAGATACAGAGTAAAGCTCCCTCTACACTGTCCCCATCAAACACTCCCAGGACAGGTACAGCACGGGGTTAGATACAGAGTAAAGCTCCCTCTACAAATGTGGTCACACCCAAGGTGCAGACAGAGAAATGAGTGACCACCAGAAAGGGCAGGCAGTCAGTGCAGGAATCCCCTGTGGTTGTCCCCCTCTCGAACAGATATACCCCTTTGGATACTGTCGGGGGGATAGCCTATCAGGGGAAAACAGCAGCAGCCAGAGCGGTGGCACCACGGCTGGCTCTGATGTTCAGAAGGGAGGGTCAAAGCGCAGAAGAGCAATAGTAATAGGGGACTCTATAGTCAGGGGCACAGATAGGCGCTTCTGTGGACGTGAAAGAGACTCCAGGATGGTATGTTGCCTCCCTGGTGCCAGGGTCCAGGATGTCTCCGAAAGGGTAGAGGGCATCCTGAAGGGGGAGGGCAAACAGGCAAAGGTCATTGTACATATTGGTACTAACGACATAGGCAGGAAGGGGCATGAGGTCCTGCAGCAGGAGTTCAGGGAGCTAGGCAGAAAGTTAAAAGACAGGACCTCTAGGGTTGTAATCTCGGGATTACTCCCTGTGCCACGTGCCAGTGAGGCTAGAAATAGGAAGATAGAGCAGCTAAACACGTGGCTAAACAGCTGGTGTAGGAGGGAGGGTTTCCGTTATCTGGACCACTGGGAGCTCTTCCGGGGCAGGTGTGACCTATATAAGAAGGACGGGTTGCATCTAAACCGGAGAGGCATAAATATCCTGGCCGCGAGGTTTGCTAGTGTCACACGGGAGGGTTTAAACTAGTATGGCAGGGGGGTGGGCACGGGAGCAATAGATCAGAAGGTGAGAGCATTGAGGGAGAACTAGGGAATAGGGACAGTGGGGCTCTGAGGTGGAGCAGACAGGGAGAAGTTGCTGAACACAGCGGGTCTGGTGGCCTGAAGTGCATATGTTTTAATGCAAGAAGTATTACGGGTAAGGCAGATGAACTTAGAGCTTGGATTAGTACTTGGGACTATGATGTTGTTGCCATTACAGAGACCTGGTTGAGGGAAGGGCAGGATTGGCAGCTAAACATTCCAGGATTTAGATGTTTCAGGCGGGATAGAGGGGGATGTAAAAGGGGAGGCGGAGTTGCGCTACTGGTTCGGGAGAATATCACAGCTGTACTGCGGGAGGACACCTCAGAGGGCAGTGAGGCTATATGGGTAGAGATCAGGAATAAGAAGGGTGCAGTCACAATGTTGGGGGTTTACTACAGGCCTCCCAACAGCCAGCGGGAGATAGAGGAGCAGATAGGTAGACAGATTTTGGAAAAGAGTAAACACAACAAGATGGGAGACTTCAACTTCCCCAATATTGACTGGGACTCACTTAGTGCCAGGGGCTTAGACGGGGCGGAGTTTGTAAGGAGCATCCAGGAGGGCTTCTTAAAACAATATGTAGACAGTCCAACTAGGGAAGGGGCGGTACTGGACCTGGTATTGGGGAATGAGCCCGGCCAGGTGGTAGATGTTTCAGTAGGGGAGCATTTCGGTAACAGTGACCACAATTCAGTAAGTTTTAAAGTGCTGGTGGACCAGGATAAGAGTGGTCCTAGGATGAAGGTGCTAAATTGGGGGAAGGCTAATTATAACAATATTAGGCGGGAACTGAAGATCATAGATTGGGGGTGGCTGTTTGAGGGCAAATCAACATCTGACATGTGGGAGGCTTTCAAGTGGCAGTTGAAAGGAATTCAGGACCGGCATGTTCCTGTGAGGAAGAAGGATAAATACGGCAATTTTCGGGAACCTTGGATGACGAGAGATATTGTAGGCCTCGTCAAAAAGAAACAGGAGGCATTTGTCAGGGCTAAAAGGCTGGGAACAGACGAAGCCTGTGTGGAATATAAGGAAAGTAGGAAGGAACTTAAGCAAGGAGTCAGGAGGGCTAGAAGGGGTCACGAAAAGTCATTGGCAAATAGGGTTAAGGAAAATCCCAAGGCTTTTTACACGTACATAAAAAGCAAGAGGGTAGCCAGGGAAAGGGTTGGCCCACTGAAGGATAGGCAAGGTAATCTATGTGTGGAGCCAGAGGAAATGGGCGAGGTACTAAATGAATACTTTGCATCAGTATTCACCAAAGAGAAGAAATTGGTAGATGTTGAGTCTGGAGAAGGGTGTGTAGATAGCCTGGGTCTCATTGAGATCCAAAAAGACGAGGTGTTGGGTGTCTTAAAAAATATTAAGGTAGATAAGTCCCCAGGGCCTGATGGGATCTACCCCAGAATACTGAAGGAGGCTGGAGAGGAAATTGCTGAGGCCTTGACAGAAATCTTGGGATCCTCACTGTCTTCAGGTGATGACCCGGAGGACTGGAGAATAGCCAATGTTGTTCCTCTGTTTAAGAAAAGTAGCAAGGATAATCCAGGGAACTACAGGCCGGTGAGCCTTACTTCAGTGGTAGGGAAATTACTGGAGAGAATTCTTAGAGACAGGATCTACTCCCATTTGGAAGCAAATGGACGTATTAGTGAGAGGCAGCATGGTTTTGTGAAGGGGAGGTTGTGTCTCACTAACTTGATAGAGTTTTTCGAGTAGGTCACTAAGATGACTGATGCAGGTAGGGCAGTTGATGTTGTCTATATGGACTTCAGTAAGGCCTTTGACAAGGTCCCTCATGGTAGACTAGTACAAAAGGTGAAGTCACACGGGATCAGGGGTGAGCTGGCAAGGTGGATACAGAACTGGCTAGGTCATAGAAGGCAGAGAGTAGCAATGGAAGGATGCTTTTCCAATTGGAGGGCTGTGACCAGTGGTGTTCCACAGGGATCAGTGCTGGGACCTTTGCTCTTTGTAGTATATATAAATGATTTGGAGGAAAATGTAACTGGTCTGATTAGTAAGTTTGCAGACGACACAAAGGCTGGTAGAATTGCGGATAGCGATGAGGTCTGTCGGAGGATACAGCAGGATTTAGATTGTCTGGAGACTTGGGCGGAGAGATGGCAGATGGAGTTTAATCCGGACTAATGTGAGGTAATGCATTTTGGAAGGTCTAATGCAGGTAGGGAATATACAGTGAATGGTAGAACCCTCGAGTATTGAAAGTCAAAGAGATCTAGGAGCACAGGTCCACAGGTCATTGAAAGGGGCAACACAGGTGGAGAAGGTAGTCAAGAAGGCATACGGCATGCTTGCCTTCATTGGCCGGGACATTGAGTATAAGAATTGGCAAGTCATGTTGCAGCTGTATAGAACCTTAGTTAGACCACACTTGGAGTATAGTGTTCAATTCTGGTCGCCACACTACCAGAAGGATGTGGAGGCTTTAGAGAGGGTGCAGAAGAGATTTACCAGAATGTTGCCTGGTATGGAGGGCATTAGCTATGAGGAGCGGTTGAATAAACTCGGTTTGTTCTCACTGGAACGAAGGAGGTTGAGGGGAGACTTGATAGAGGTCTACAAAATTATGAGGGGCATAGACAGAGTGGATAGTCAGAGGCTTTTCCCCAGGGTAGAGGGGTCAATTACTAGGGGACATAGGTTTAAGGTGAGAGGGGCAAGGTTTAGAGTAGATGTACGAGGCAAGTTTTTTACGCAGAGGGTAGTTGGTGCCTGGAACTCGCTACCGGAGGAGGTGGTGGAAGCAGGGACGATAGTGACATTTAAGGGGCATCTTGACAAATACATGAATAGGATGGGAATAGAGGGATACGGACCCAGGAAGTGTAGAAGATTGTAGTTTAGTCGGGCAGCATGGTCGGCACGGGCTTGGAGGGCCGAAGGGCCTGTTCCTGTGCTGTACATTTCTTTGTTCTTTGTACACTGTCCCCATCAAACACTCGCAGGACAGTATTTCCGATCTTTTAGTCTTCCTGCCCAGTCCACTCGGGCCAAATTTGTCCTCTTGGGCTAAGTCCAGAACACGTGTCTGGCACTCCAGCTTGTCGCCCTCAAACTGAATTTGAAATTCGACATGCTATGATCACTCTTCCCCAGAGGATGAGGTCATTATTTAACCCCTCCTCATTACACAATTCCAAATCCAGAATAGCCTGCTCTCTGGTTGGTTCCACAACATATTGTTTCAAGAAACAATCTCCAATACGCTCAGTGAACTCTCCCTCCAGGCTATTCCTACCAATTTGACTAATCCAGTCTATACGCATATTAAAATCACCCATGATTATTGTCATACCTTTCTTCCAAGCGTCTAATATTTCATGGTTTATGCTGTGACCCATGGAACTACTGTTTGGGGACCGATAGATTACTCCCACTTCTTTCCTTTCCTATTTCTTATTTCTCCCCAGTCTGATTCCACGACTTGATCTCCAGGGCACTATCACTTCTCACGACGATGTGGAGACGCCAGCGTGCGGACATCGCGCAACAATCACCAGGCAGGAAGGTTCCCTTCCAGTCGGGGAACACTTCAGCAGTCAAGGGCATTCAGCCTCTGATCTCCGGGTAAGCGTTCTCCAAGGCGGCCTTCAGGACGCGCAACAACGCAGAATCGCCGAGCAGAAACTTATCGCCAAGTTCCGCACACATGCGTGCGGCCTCAACCGGGACCTGGGATTCATGTCGCATTACATTCATCCCCCACCATCTGGCCTGCGAAATCCTACCAACTGTCCTGGCTTGATACAATTCACACCTCTTTAACCTGGGGTTACCCCATCTCTGGATCTGTAAAGATTTAATCACCTGCTAATGCTCGCATTCCAAGCATTGTTTGGCATCTTTGAATCTGTCTATATATATGTTTCTGGAACATACACCTGAGGAAGGAGCAGCTCTCCGAAAGCTAGTGATTCGAAACAAACCTGTTGGACTTTAACCTGTTGTTGTAAGACTTCTTACTACAGCACTGATCCCTTCCTTTACCAGCAGCTGCACCACCTCCTTTTTCTTTCTGTCTATCCTTCCGAAACACTGGGAACCCTTGGATATTCAACTCCCATTTCTGATCTCCTTGTAACCATGTCTTTGGAATCACCATCAAATCATTACTCTGTCTCTCGGTGCGTCGTTAACTCATTAGTTTAGTTCCGAATGCTTCGTGCATTTAGATACAAAGTTTTAAAATCTGTTCCATTATCAAATCTCGCTGCTCTTGTCTGATTTCTTGGTGTAACATAATGTTCACACACTCTGTCCCTTCCTGTTATTTTCTGGTAACAGTCCATGTCATCATTCACCTACACACTTACCCTGTCCTTTAACTTTGATTTTCTAATTTTCCCTCAAACTGAACGCCCCCCCCCCCCCCCCCCCCCCCCATTCTGTTTAAAGCCCTAGTTAGCTGATTCACCAGGACTCTGGCCCCAGCGTGATTCGGAACAGCTCCCTCCTTCCCCAGTACTGGTGCCAATGTCCCATGAATTCAAACCCATTCTTACCTCCTTAATATTATTGACCCGGTGCCAATTAGCTCGTAGCTTAGGTAGTAATTCAGAGATTCTTACCTTTTTGGTTCTGCTTTTTCATTTAGCTCCTAGCTGATCATACCCGCTTGGCAGAATCTCTGTTCCTGTTCTACCTGTGTTGTTGGTACCTATGTGGACCATGACAACTGGATATTTACCCTCCCACTCCAGGTTTCGCTGCAGCCCAGATGAAATATCCCAATCCCGAGCACCAGGCAGGCAACATAGCCTTCGGGATTCTCAATCCTGGTCACAGAGAGCAGTGTCTATGCCCCTAACTATACTATCCCCAATTACGACTACATTTCTATTCTCTCCCCCACTTGAACGGCTCCCTGTGCCATGGTGCTGTGGTCAGTTTGCTCATCCTCCCTCCAGTCCCCGTTCCTGTCCACACAGGGAGCAAGAATCCCAAAGCTGGTGGACAAGGACTGAGGCTCCTGAAACCCTACCTCCTGGGTCCCTCTACCTGTCTCACTCGCAGCCACACCCTCCTGTCTCTGACCACTGGCCGAATTTAAGTTGGTTATTCTAAGGGGTGTGACTGTCTCCTGGAACACAGTGTCCAGGTACCTCTCCCTCTCCCTGTGTCTGAAGCTCAGAATCCAGCTCATTAACTCTGAGCTGGAGTTCCTCGAGCAACCAACACTCACGACAGACGTGCTCACTGGGAGCCACAATATGGTCATAAAAACGAGGAGCAAGATTCGACCACCTGGCCCCTCGAGCCTGCTCCGTCATTCAATGATATCATGGCTGATCTTTTTGTGGACTCAGCTCCACTTACCCACCCACTCACCATAACCCGTATTCCTTTACTGTTCAAAAATCTATCTATCTTTGCCTTAAGAACATCCAATCGAGGCAGCCTCGACTGCTTCACTGGGCAGGGAATTGCCAAGATTCACAACCCTTTGGGTGAAGAAGTTCCTCCTCAACTCGGTCCACCAGCTCCCACATCACGCAGGAACAACACATCACCTGACCTGCATCTCTATTTTATTTTATTAGATTTAATTTGGGTTTTTTTCATTTCCAATTGGTTTTTAATTTTTTTTAAACTGTAAAATGTTTCTCATTTTTACCTTTCATCTGGAAGCAATTCAACAAAGGCGAGCTCATGGACATTTCAAAGTTATATTCTGTACCACGTCCTTTAAAATCTGAATCTTCTTTATCTCCATTGCATCACCACACCTTCTACCCAGCAAACCTTTGATCAGACTCCCCTATCCTAAAGCCTTTCCCCCCCCCCCCCCCACCACCCCCCCACAACCAGAGTCAGCCTCTCCAGGGCCCCAGTCCAATGATCCCTTCCTGATACCGTGTGAGTGTCAATCGGCCATACCTTACTAATCACATCCCGCAGTGCGTAAAACTTCTCTGTCGGATCTCCTGCTTCAGACAGGGGCGCATTGTAATCGTAACTGGTGGTGATTGGCCGGAACTTGTTGTTGTAGTCAGCACCTGCGAAGGAGGAATTAGTCAGGATCTCGACAGTATCTCCCCATCCCCCACCCCCAGCTCGTACATGTACAGATACACACCCACACACACTCTCGCACATACCGACACACACACTCTCTCTCTCACACGCACAGCATTTCTCTCTCTCACACACATAGACAATAGAACATAGAACATTACAGCGCAGTACAGGCCCTTCGGCCCTCGATGTTGCGCCGACCTGTGAAACCACTCTAAAGCCCATCTACACTATTCCCTTATCGTCCATATGTCTATCCAATGACCATTTGAATACCGTTAGTGTTGGCGAGTCCTCTACTGTTGCAGGCAGGGAATTCCACACCCCTACTACTCTCTGAGTAAAGAACCTACCTCTGACATCTGTCCTATATCTATCTCCCCTCAATTTAAAGCTATTTCCCTCGTGCTAGACATCACCATCCGAGGATAAAGGCTCTCACTGTCCACCCTATCCAATCCTCTGATCATCTTGTATGCCTCAATTAAGTCACCTCTTAACCTTCTTCTCTCTAACGAAAACAGCCTCAAGTCCCTCAGCCTTTCCTCATAAGATCTTCCCTCCATACCAGGCAACATTCTGGTAAATCTCCTCTTCACCCTTTCCAATGCTTCCACATCCTTCCTATAATGCGGCGACCAGAATTGCACGCAATACTCCAAATGCGGCCGCACCAGAGTTTTGTACAGCTGCAACATGACCTCATGGCTCCGAAACTCAATCCCTCTACCAATAAAAGCTAACACACCGTACGCCTTCTTAACAACCCTCTCAACCTGGGAGGCAACTTTCAGGGATCTTTGTCCATGGACACCGAGATCTCTCTGTTCATCCACACTGCCAAGAATCTTACCATTAGCCCAGTACTCTGTCTTCTTGTTATTCCTTCCAAAATGAATCACCTCACACTTTTCTGCATTAAACTCCATTTGCCACCTCTCAGCCCAGTGCTGCAGCTTATCTATGTCCCTCTGTAACTTGTAACATCCTTCCGCACTGTCCACAACTCCACCGACATTAATGTCGTCGGCAAATATGCTCACCCATCCTTCTACGCACTCCTCCAGGTCATTTATAAAAATGACAAACAACAGTGGCCCCTAAACAGATCCTTGTGGTACACCACTAGTAACTGGACTCCAGTCTGAACATTTCCCATCAACCACCACTTTTTGTCTTCTTCCAGCTAGTCAATTTCTGATCCAAACTGCTAAATCTCCCTGAATCCCATGGCTCCGTATTTTCTGTAGGAGCCTACCGTGGGGAACCTTATCAAATGCTTTACTGAAATCCATATACACCACATCAACTGCTTTACCCACATCCACCTGTTTGGTCACCTTCCCAAAGAACTCAATAAGGTTTGTGAGGCACGACCTACCCTTCACAAAACCGTGTTGACTATGTCTAATCAAATTATTCCTTTCCAGATGATTATACATCCTATCTCTTTAACACACAGCATTACTCTCTCTCTCTCTCTCACACACACACACACACACACACACACACAGCAATACTCTCTCTCTCACACATACCGACACACTCTCTCTCTCTCACACACACACCAATACTCTCTCACACACACACACACACACACACCGACACACACACTCTCTCTCTCTCACACACACACACCAATACTCTCACACACACACACACACTCTCTCACTCTCACACACCGACACACTCTCTCTCTCACACACACTGGCACACTCTCTCTCTCACACACACTGGCACACTCTTCTCTGACACACCGACACACACACACACACACAGCAATACTCTCTCTCACACACACCCACTCACACTCTCTCACACACACACACTCTCACACGCTCTCACACACACACCCACTCACACTCTCTCTCTCACACACACGCACTCACACTCTCTCTCACACACACGCACTCACACTCTCTCTCACACACACACCCACACACTCTCTCTCATACACACACCCACTCTCTCTCTCTCACACACCCACTCTCTCTCTCTCACACACACACACTCTCTCTCACACACACCCACTCACACTCTCTCTCACACACACCCACTCACACTCTCTCTCACACACACCCACTCACACTCTCTCTCACACACACACCCACACACTCTCTCTCACACACACATTCTCTCTCTCACACACACACTCTCTCTCACACACACTGGCACACTCTCTCTCTCACACACACTGGCACACTCTCTCTCTCACACACACTGGCACACTCACTCACACGCACTGGCACACTCTTCTCTGACACACCGACACACACACACTCACACACAGCAATACTCTCTCTCTCACACACACCCACTCACACACTCTCTCACACACACACCCACTCACACTCTCTCTCACACACACCCACTCACACTCTCTCTCTCACACACATGCACTCACACTCTCTCTCACACACACACCCACTCACACTCTCTCTCACACACACGCACTCACACTCTCTCTCACACACACATTCTCTCTCACACACCCACACACTCTCTCTCTCACACACACCCACACTCTCTCTCACACACACACACTCTCTCTCACACCCACACTCTCTCTCACTCACACACACACACACACACCCACTCACACTCTCTCTCACACACACCCACTCACACTCTCTCTCTCACACACATGCACTCACACTCTCTCTCACACACACACCCACTCACACTCTCTCTCACACACACGCACTCACACTCTCTCTCACACACACATTCTCTCTCACACACCCACACACTCTCTCTCTCACACACACCCACACTCTCTCTCACACACACACACTCTCTCTCACACCCACACTCTCTCTCACTCACACACACACACACTCTCACTCTCACACACCGACACACTCTCTCTCTCACACACACTGGCACACTCTTCTCTGACACACACACACACACACACAGCAATACTCTCTCTCTCTCACACACACACACTCACACTCTCACACACACACACGCTCTCACACACACCCACTCACACTCTCTCTCTCACACACACCCACTCACACTCTCTCTCACACACACACCCACACTCTCTCAGACACACCCACACTCTCTCTCTCTCTCACACACACCCACACTCTCTCACACACACCCACACTCTCTCTCTCTCTCACACACACAGCCACACACGCTCTCTCTCACACACACACCCACAAACTCTCTCTCTCACACACACACCCACACCCACACACGCTCTCTCTCACACACACCCACTCACACTCTCTCTCACACACACACACCCACACTCTCTCTCACACACCCACACTCTCTCTCTCTCACACACCCACTCACACTCTCTCAGTCACACACCCACACTCTCTCTCTCACACACACCCACTCACACTCTCTCAGACACACACCCACTCACACTCTCTCTCACACACACCCACTCTCACTCTCTCAGTCACACACCCACACTCTCTCTCACACACACCCACTCACACTCTCTCAGTCACACACCCACACTCTCTCTCTCTCTCACACACACCCACTCACACTCTCTCAGTCACACACCCACACTCTCTCTCTCACACATACCCACCCACACACTCTCTCTCTCACACACACACCCACACTCTCTCTCTCTCACACACACCCACTCACACTCTCTCAGTCACACACCCACACTCTCTCTCTCACACATACCCACCCACACACTCTCTCTCTCACACACACACCCACACTCTCTCTCTCACACACCCACTCACACACACACACCCACTCACACTCTCTCTCTCACACACACGCACTCACACACTCACACTCTCTCTCACACACACGCACTCACACACACCCCCACACTCTCTCTCATACACACACCCACTCACACTCTCTCTCTCACACACACGCACTCACACTCTCTCTCACACACACACCCACTCACACTCTCTCTCTCACACACACGCACTCACACTCTCTCTCACACACACACCCACACACTCTCTCTCACACACACATTCTCTCTCACACACCCACACACTCTCTCTCTCACACACACCCACACTCTCTCTCACACACACACACTCTCTCTCACACCCACTCTCTCTCTCACACACCCACACACACTCTCTCTCACACACACCCACACTCTCTCTCACACACACACACTCTCTCTCACACCCACACTCTCTCTCTCACACACCCACTCTCTCTCTCACACACACCCACTCACACTCTCTCTCACACACACACCCACACTCTCTCAGACACACCCACACTCTCTCTCTCTCTCTCTCACACACACCCACACTCTCTCACACACACCCACTCTCTCTCTCTCTCACACACACAGCCACACACGCGCTCTCACACACACACCCACAAACTCTCTCTCTCACACACACACCCACACCCACACACGCTCTCTCTCACACACACCCACTCACACTCTCTCTCACACACACACACCCACACTCTCTCTCACACACACACACGCGCTCTCTCTCTCACACACCCACACTCTCTCTCTCTCTCACACACCCACTCACACTCTCTCAGTCACACACCCACACTCTCTCACACACACCCACCCACACTCTCTCTCTCTCACACACACCCACTCACACTCTCTCAGTCACACACCCACACTCTCTCTCTCACACATACCCACCCACACACTCTCTCTCTCACACACACACCCACACTCTCTCTCTCTCACACACCCACTCACACTCTCTCAGACACACACCCACACACTCTCTCTCTCTCTCACACACACACGCCACACTCTCTCTCACACACACACCACACTCTCTCTCACACACCCACACACTCTCTCTCTCACACACACATAGAACATAGAACAATACAGCGCAGTACAGGCCCTTCGGCCCACGATGTTGCACCGAAACAAAAGCCATCTAACCTACACTATGCCCTTATCATCCATATGTTTATCCAATAAACTTTTAAATGCCCTCAATGTTGGCGAGTTCACTACTGTAGCAGGTAGGGCATTCCACGGCCTCACTACTCTTTGCGGAAAGAACCTACCTCTGACCTCTGTCCAATATCTATTACCCCTCAGTTTAAAGTTATGTCCCCTCGTGCCAGCCATATCCATCCGCGGGAGAAGGCTCTCACTGTCCACCCTATCCAACCCCCTGATCATTTTGTATGCCTCTATTAAGTCTCCTCTTAACCTTCTTCTCTCCAACGAAAACAACCTCAAGTCCATCAGCCTTTCCTCATAAGATTTTCCCTCCATACCAGGCAACATCCTGGTAAATCTCCTCTGCACCCGCTCCAAAGCCTCCACGTCCTTCCTATAATGCGGTGACCAGAACTGTACGCAATACTCCAAATGCGGCCGTACCAGAGTTCTGTACAGCTGCAACATGACCTCCCGAATCCGGAACTCAATCCCTCTACCAATAAAGGCCAACACTCCATAGGCCTTCTTCACAACCCTATCAACCTGGGTGGCAACTTTCAGGGATCTATGTACATGGACACCGAGATCCCTCTGCTCATCCACACTTTCAAGAACTTTACCATTAGCCAAATATTCCGCATTCCTGTTATTCCTTCCAAAGTGAATCACCTCACACTTCTCTACATTAAACTCCATTTGCCACCTCTCAGCCCAGCTCTGCAGCTTATCTATATCCCTCTGTAACCTGCTACATCCTTCCACACTATCGACAACACCACCGACTTTAGTATCGTCTGCAAATTTACTCACCCACCCTTCTGCGCCTTCCTCTAGGTCATTGATAAAAATGACAAACAGCAACGGCCCCAGAACAGATCCTTGTGGTACTCCACTTGTGACTGTACTCCATTCTGAACATTTCCCATCAACCACCACCCTCTGTCTTCTTTCAGCTAGCCAATTTCTGATCCACATCTCTAAATCACCCTCAATCCCCAGCCTCCGTATTTTTTGCAAGAGCCTACCGTGGGGAACCTTATCAAACGCTTTGCTGAAATCCATATACACCACATCAACTGCTCTACCCTCGTCTACCTGTTCAGTCACCTTCTCAAAGAACTCAATAAGGTTTGTGAGGCATGACCTACCCTTCACAAAGCCATGCTGACTATCCCTGATCATATTATTCCTATCTAGATGATTATAAATCTTGTCTCTTATAATCCCCTCCAAGACTTTACCCACTACAGACGTGAGGCTCACCGGTCTATAGTTGCCGGGGTTGTCTCTGCTCCCCTTTTTGAACAAAGGGACCACATTTGCTGTCCTCCAGTCCTCTGGCACTATTCCTGTAGCCAATGATGACATAAAAATCAAAGCCAAAGGTCCAGCAATCTCTTCCCTGGCCTCCCATAGAATCCTAGGATAAATCCCATCAGGTCCCGGGGACTTATCTATTTTCAGCCTGTCCAGAATTGCCAACACCTCTTCCCTACGTACCTCAATGCCATCTATTCTATTAGCCTGGGGCTCAGCATTCTCCTCCACAACATTATCTTTTTCCTGAGTGAATACTGACGAAAAATATTCATTTAGTATCTCGCCTATCTCTTCAGACTCCACACACAATTTCCCATCCCTGTCCTTGACTGGTCCTACTCTTTCCCTAGTCATTCGCTTATTCCTGACATACCTATAGAAAGCTTTTGGGTTTTCTTTGATCCTTCCCGCCAAATACTTCTCATGTCCCCTCCTTGCTCGTCTTAGCTCTCTCTTTAGATCCTTCCTCGCTACCTTGTAACTATCCATCGCCCCAACCGAAACTTCACACTTCATCTTCACATAGGCCTCCTTCTTCCTCTTAACAAGAGATTCCACTTCCTTGGTAAACCACGGTTCCCTCGCTCGACGCCTTCCTCCCTGTCTGACCGGTACATACTTATCAAGAACACGCAGTAGCTGATCCTTGAACAAGCCCCACTTATCCAGTGTGCCCAACACTTGCAGCCTACTTCTCCACCTTATCCCCCCCAAGTCACGTCTAATGGCATCATAATTGCCCTTCCCCCAGCTATAACTCTTGCCCTGCGGTGTATACTTATCCCTTTCAATCATTAACGTAAACGTCACCGAATTGTGGTCACTGTCCCCAAAGTGCTCTCCTACCTCCAAATCCAACACCTGGCCTGGTTCATTACCCAAAACCAAATCCAACGTGGCCTCGCCTCTTGTTGGCCTGTCAACATATTGTTTCAGGAAACCCTCCTGCGCACACTGTACAAAAAACGACCCATCTATTGTACTCGAACTATATCTTTTCCAGTCAATATTTGGAAAGTTAAAGTCTCCCATAATAACTACCCTGTTACTTTCGCTCATATCCAGAATCATCTTCGCCATCCTTTCCTCTACATCCCTAGAACTATTAGGAGGCCTATAAAAAACTCCCAACAGGGTGACCTCTCCTTTCCTGTTTCTAACTTCAGCCAATACTACCTCGGAAGAAGAGTCCCCATCTAGCATCCTCTCCGCCACCGTAATACTGCTCTTGACTAGCAGCGCCACACCTCCCCCTCTTTTGCCTCCTTCTCTGAGCTTACTAAAACACCTAAACCCCGGAACCTGCAACATCCATTCCTGTCCCTGCTCTATCCATGTCTCCGAAATGGCCACAACATCGAAGTCCCAGGTACCAACCCACGCTGCCAGTTCCCCTACCTTGTTTCGTATACTCCTGGCATTGAAGTAGACACACTTCAAACCACCTACCTGAACACTGGCCCCCTCCTGCGACGTCAAATCTGTGCTCCTGACCTCTATACTCTCATTCTCCCTTACCCTAAAACTACAATCCAGGTTTCCATGCCCCTGCTGCATTAGTTTAAACCCCCCCAAAGAGCACTAACAAATCTCCCCCCCAGGATATTTGTGCCCCTCAGGTTCAGATGTAGACCATCCTGTCAGTAGAGGTCCCACCTTCCCCAGAAAGAGCCCCAGTTATCCAAAAATCTGAATCCCTCCCGCCTGCACCATCCCTGTAGCCACGTGTTTAAATGCTCTCTCTCCTTATTCCTCATCTCACTATCACGTGGCACAGGCAACAACCCAGAGATAACAACTCTGTTTGTTCTAGTTCTGAGCTTCCATCCTAGCTCCCTGAAAGCCTGCCTGACATCCTTGTCCCCTTTCCTACCTATGTCGTTGGTGCCAATGTGGACCACGACTTGGGGCTGCTCCCCCTCCCCCCTAAGGACCCGGAAAACACGATCCGAGACATCACGTACCCTTGCACCTGGGAGGCAACATACCAAACGTGAGTCTCTCACGCTCCCACAAAATCTCCTATCTGTGCCCCTGACTATAGAGTCCCCAATTACTAATGATCTGCTCCTCTCCCCCCTTCCCTTCTGAGCAACAGGGACAGACTCCGTGCCAGAGGCCCGTACCCCATGGCTTACCCCTGGTAAGTCGTCCCCCCCACAAGTAGCCAAAGCGGTATACTTGTTTCTCAGGGGAACGACCGCAGGGGATCCCTGCACTGACTGTTTTTTCCCAGTCCCTCTTACAGTTACCCACCTATCTCCAATCTTTGGTGTAACTAATTCCCTGAAGCTGCTATCTATGACCCCTTCTGCCTCCCGAATGATCCGAAGTTCTTCCAACTCCAGCTCCAGTTCCCTAACTCGGTCTTGGAGGAGCTGGAGATGGCAGCACACGCCACACTCTCTCTCACACACACACACGCGCCACACTCTCTCTCACACACCCACACACTCTCTCTCTCACACACACACACTCACACTCTCTCTCTCATACACACGCCACACTCTCTCTCACACACACACACACTCTCTCTCACACACACACACACTCTCTCTCTCACACACACACACACACACTCTCTCTCGCACACACACACCCACACACTCTCTCTCACACACACACACATACACTCTCTCTCACACACACGCCACACTCTCTCTCACACACACATTCTCTCTCTCTCACACACCGACACACTCTCTCACACACACACCCACACTCTCTCTCACACACACACACACCCACACACACGCTCTCTCACACACACACCCACACACTCTCTCTCTCACACACCCACACACTCTCTCTCTCTCATACACCCACTCACACTCTCTCTCACACACACCCACTCACACACTCTCAGACACACACCCACACTCTCTCTCACACACACACGCCACACTCTCTCTCACACACCCACACACTCTCTCTCTCACACACACACACCCACACTCTCTCTCTCTCACACACCCACACACTCTCTCTCTCTCTCATACACCCACTCACACTCTCTCTCTCACACACCACCCACTCACACACTCTCAGACACACACCCACACTCTCTCTCACACACACACACCCACACTCTCTCTCTCACACACACACCCACACACTCTCTCTCTCTCACACACCCACACACTCTCTCTCTCTCATACACCCACTCACACTCTCTCTCTCACACACCACCCACTCACACACTCTCAGACACACACCCACACTCTCTCTCACACACACCCACTCACACACTCTCAGACACACACCCACACTCTCTCTCACACACACACACCCACACTCTCTCTCTCACACACCACCCACACTCTCTCTCTCTCTCACACACACGCCACACTCTCTCTCGCACACCCACACACTCTCTCTCACACACCACCCACACACACTCTCTCACACACACCCACACTCTCTCTCTCACACACACACACCCACACACACTCTCTCACACACACCCACTCACTCTCTCTCTCTCTCACACACACACTCTCTCTCTCACACACACACACCCACACACACTCTCTCACACACACACACCCACACTCTCTCTCACACACCCACACTCTCTCTCACACACACACTCTCTCTCACACACACACACCCACACACACACTCTCACACACACACACCCACACTCTCTCTCACACACACACACCCACACACTCACACCCACACACTCTCTCTCACACACACACTCTCTCTCACACACACACACCCACACACACACTCTCACACACACACACCCACACTCTCTCTCACACACACACACCCACACTCTCTCTCACACACACACACACACACTCTCTCTCGCACACACACACCCACACACTCTCTCTCACACACACACACATACACTCTCTCTCACACACACGCCACACTCTCTCTCACACACACATTCTCTCTCTCTCACACACACACCGACACACTCTCTCACACACACACCCACACTCTCTCTCACACACACACACACCCACACACACGCTCTCTCACACACACACCCACACACTCTCTCTCTCTCACACACCCACTCACACTCTCTCTCACACACACACACTCACACACTCTCAGACACACACCCACACTCTCTCTCACACACACACGCCACACTCTCTCTCACACACCCACACTCTCTCTCACACACACACACCCACACTCTCTCTCTCACACACCCACACACTCTCTCTCTCACACACACACACCCACACTCTCTCTCTCACACACCACCCACACTCTCTCTCTCTCACACACCCACACACTCTCTCTCTCTCATACACCCACTCACACTCTCTCTCTCACACACCACCCACTCTCAGACACACACCCACACTCTCTCTCTCTCACACACCCACACACTCTCTCTCTCATACACCCACTCACACTCTCTCTCTCACACACCACCCACTCACACACTCTCAGACACACACCCACACTCTCTCACACACACACACCCACACTCTCTCTCTCACACACACACCCACACACTCTCTCTCTCTCACACACCCACACACTCTCTCTCTCTCATACACCCACTCACACTCTCTCTCTCACACACCACCCACTCACACACTCTCAGACACACACCCACACTCTCTCTCTCACACACCCACTCACACACTCTCAGACACACACCCACACTCTCTCTCACACACACACACCCACACTCTCTCTCTCACACACCACCCACACTCTCTCTCTCTCTCGCACACACGCCACACTCTCTCTCGCACACCCACACACTCTCTCTCACACACCACCCACACACACTCTCTCACACACACCCACACTCTCTCTCTCACACACACACACCCACACACACTCTCTCACACACACCCACTCACTCTCTCTCTCTCACACACACACTCTCTCTCTCACACACACACACCCACACACACTCTCTCACACACACACACCCACACTCTCTCTCACACACACACACCCACACTCTCTCTCACACACCCACACTCTCTCTCACACACACACTCTCTCTCACACACACACACCCACACACACACTCTCACACACACACACCCACACTCTCTCTCACACACACACACCCCCACACACACTCTCACACACACACACCCACACTCTCTCTCACACACACACACCCACACACACACTCTCACACACACACACACACTCTCTCTCACACACACACACCCACACACACACTCTCACACACACACACCCACACTCTCTCTCACACACACACACCCACACACTCACACCCACACACTCTCACACACACACACACACACTCTCTCTCAGACACACACACCCACACTCTCTCTCTCAAACACACACGCCACACTCTCTCTCACACACCCACACACTCTCTCTCTCACACACACACACCCACTCTCTCTCTCACACACACACACCCACACACTCACACCCACACACTCTCTCTCACACACACACACACTCTCTCTCAGACACACACACCCACACTCTCTCTCTCACACACCACCCACACTCTCTCTCTCTCACACCACCCACACACACTCTCTCACACACACCCACTCACACTCTCTCAGTCACACACCCACACTCTCTCTCTCTCACACCACCCACACACACTCTCTCACACACACCCACTCACACTCTCTCAGTCACACACCCACACTCTCTCTCACACCCACACTCTCTCTCTCTCACACCCACACACACACTCTCTCTCTCTCACACACACACCCACACTCTCTCTCTCACACACCACCCACACACACTCTCTCACACACACCCACTCACACTCTCTCAGTCAACACCCACACTCTCTCTCACACACACACACCCACACACACTCTCTCACACACACCCACTCACTCTCTCTCTCTCACACACACACTCTCTCTCTCACACACACACACCCACACACACTCTCTCACACACACACACCCACACTCTCTCTCACACACACACACCCACACTCTCTCTCACACACCCACACTCTCTCTCACACACACACTCTCTCTCACACACACACACCCACACACACACTCTCACACACACACACCCACACTCTCTCTCACACACACACACACCCACACACTCACACCCACACACTCTCTCTCACACACACACTCTCTCTCACACACACACACCCACACACACACTCTCACACACACACACCCACACTCTCTCTCACACACACACACCCACACACACACTCTCACACACACACACCCACACTCTCTCTCACACACACACACCCACACACTCACACCCACACACTCTCACACACACACACACACACTCTCTCTCAGACACACACACCCACACTCTCTCTCTCAAACACACACGCCACACTCTCTCTCACACACCCACACACTCTCTCTCTCACACACACACACCCACACTCTCTCTCACACACACACACCCACACACTCACACCCACACACTCTCTCTCACACACCACCCACACTCTCTCTCTCTCACACCACCCACACACACTCTCTCACACACACCCACTCACACTCTCTCAGTCACACACCCACACTCTCTCTCACACACACACTCTCTCTCTCTCACACCCACACACACACTCTCTCTCTCTCACACACACACCCACACTCTCTCTCTCACACACCACCCACACACACTCTCTCACACACACCCACTCACACTCTCTCAGTCAACACCCACACTCTCTCTCACACACACACTCTCTCTCTCACACACCCACACACTCTCTCTCTCACACACACACACCCACACACTCTCTCTCTCAAACACACACGCCACACTCTCTCTCACACACCCACACACTCTCTCTCTCACACACACACACCCACACTCTCTCTCACACACACACACCCACACACTCACACCCACACACTCTCTCTCACACACACACACACTCTCTCTCAGACACACACACCCACACTCTCTCTCTCACACACCACCCACACTCTCTCTCTCTCACACCACCCACACACACTCTCTCACACACACCCACTCACACTCTCTCAGTCACACACCCACACTCTCTCTCACACACACACTCTCTCTCTCTCACACCCACACACACACACTCTCTCTCTCTCTCACACACACCCACACTCTCTCTCTCACACACCACCCACACACACTCTCTCACACACACCCACTCACACTCTCTCAGTCAACACCCACACTCTCTCTCACACACACACTCTCTCTCTCACACACCCACACACTCTCTCTCTCACACACACACACCCACACACTCTCTCTCTCACACACACAATACAACATTAGGGCCACAAAGGAGGACTTTCTGCCTCTTGGGCCAATACTGAATCTGAAAGTCAAACACAGATTTTGAAGGAAACAACATTGAAACAAAGCTCGCCACGTGCTCTGCCCGCAAATATCTGGAACGTACAGGGAGCTCTGTGAGTAACCTGTACCCTGGAACAATAGTTTACAGCTGGAGTGTTAAACCCCCAGCAGAGAGCACACTGAGCTCAGGGGGCTACTCTGTTTGAAACAGGTCATGCTGAAACTGACAAAGCGCATGGTGCTTACACGGCCTTTTCCAGAGTAAGGTGGCAGCAATGTTCGGCACCATCGGGCCGTCTGACAGGACACCGAGCGGTGGGGCTTATATACTTGAAAGATTTGATTATTTTGTCCAAGATATTGTCGTCCCGGCTTTCCCCGAGTACAAGGAGGGGGAAAACATTCTGGTGCGGCCAGAGAAACCAGGCTGGGAAGGTTTGCAGCTACTTTGAGCAAATTAACTGAATACTGTGAGTTTGGAGATGTCTTCAGCGACACCATTAGAGACAGACTAGTGTTCGGTTAAGAAGTGAAACTATTCAAAAAAGGCTGTTGACAGAAAGCAACTTAATCATAAAGGAGGCTTTAGAATTCACGATCTCTATGGAATTAGCAGCTAACAAAGTCCATTAATTAGGTTTGAGTGCGAGGGCGGCACGGTGGCAGAGTGGTTAGCACTGCTGCCTCACAGCGCCAGGGACCCGGGTTCGATTCCAGCCTCGGGTGACTGTGTGCGGAGTCTGCACGTTCTCCCCGTGTCTGCGCGGGTTTCCTCCCACAAACGTGCAGGTTAGGTGGATTGGCCATGATAAATTGTCACTTAGTGTCCAAAAGGTTAGGTGGGGTTAGGGTGGGGGATTGGGTGTAGGTAGGGTGCTCTTTTGGAGGGCTGGTGCAGACCTGATGGGCCGAATGGCCTCCTTCTGTACCATAGGGATTCTATGATTCCAGAATCCATAAAATGGCGGCTGAGACCCAAACACAGACACAGGTTGGAAATGTGCAAAAACTGAACACGCGGCAGCAGGCCGCTGGCACAAAGGTGCCAAAATGCAGGAATTCTGGTTAAACGGGGTGCGTGGAATGTGTGTGTTGGGGGAGCCCTTTGGATTTCGGCGGCAGCGGTGCGCAGGGGCCCTCTGGGAGGTGAGTACTTACTTTAAAAACCCTTACCTGGTCCCGTGTCTGATCTTCTTTTCTGTTTTATTTGTTTTTATATAAGGCGGGAACCGGAAGTTCGACCCGCGGACCTCTGGGAAGTCCCCCCCCCCCCCCCCCCCCCAACCAATAAATTCTGGTGGAGAGGAAACCCGAGACACTACACGTGTAGTGTCTCCCACCCGCCCTCTTCCTCAAACCTAATAATAAAACCCATTGGTGTGAGGTAAGTGCCATATTATATTATTATATTATTAGCATTGTGCAGGTCAAGGTTCGGAGGTGGAGGAGCAGTCTCTGTCAGCGAGAGAACCTGAGAACATCTCAGACACTCAGAAGGTAAGAAGGTAAGTAAGTGATTTTTACTTATTTTTACTTTTATACCTTTTTCAAATTGTGTGTGTCGGGGGGAAACTGAAGTGACATCACAGAAAAGCTGTGGCCTGAGTGGCTGGTTGGGAATCTACCCTAAAGTTAAAAAAAATTTGAGTATTTGGTAACTAATTAAACATAATAACTTAATTATAATTTAGAGTGATATCTAAGCCAGAGATTGGAGAGTATTATATTTAGCTTTCGCATTTCTATTAGAAATCTAGTGCTAGGAAACAGATAGTTGACAGTAACTTTGAAATTTTAAAAAATATATTTTTTTAAAAAGACTAATTTTAATTTTAATTAATTGACGCAATGTCAGTTAGAGGGGTGCTGTGCTCTGACTGTGAGATGTGGCAGGTGCGGGAGGCTTCCAGCGTCCCGGATGGCTTCATCTGCAGAAAGTGCACCCAACTGGAGCTCCTCACAGACCGCATGGTTCGGTTGGAGCAGCAATTGGATGCACTTAGGAGCATGCAGGTGGCGGAAAGCGTCATAGATCGAAGTTATGTAAATGTGGTCACACCCAAGGTGCAGGCAGAGAAATGGGTGACCACCTGAAAGGGCAGGCAGTCAGTGCAGAAATCCCCTGTGGTTGTCCCCCTCTCGAACAGATATACCCCTTCGGATACTGTCGGGGGGGATAGCCTATCAGGGGAAAACAGCAGCAGCCAGAGCAGTGGCACCACGGTTGGCTCTGATGTTCAGAAGGGAGGGTCAAAGCGCAGAACGGGTAGAGGGCATCCTGAAGGGAGAGGGCAAACAGGCAGAGGTCGTTGTACATATTGGTACTAACGACATAGGCAGGAAGGGGCATGAGGTCCTGCAGCAGGAGTTCAGGGAGCTAGGCAGAAAGTTAAAAGACAGGACCTCGAGGGTTGTAATCTCGGGACTACTCCCTGTGCCACGTGCCAGTGAGGCTAGAAATAGGAAGATAGAGCAGATAAACACGTGGCTAAACAGCTGGTGTAGGAGGGAGGGTTTCCATTATCTGGACCACTGGGAGCTCTTCCGGGGCAGGTGTGACCTATATAAGGACGGGTTGCATCTAAACCGGAGAGGCATAAATATCCTGGCCGCGAGGTTTGCTAGTGTCACACGGGATTGTTTAAACTAGTATGGCAGGGGGGTGGGCATGGGAGCAATAGGTCAGAAGGTGAGAGCATTGAGGGAGAAATAGGGAATAGGCAGAGCAGAGCAGACGGGGAGAAGTTGCTGAACACAGCGGGTCTGGTGGCCTGAAGTGCATATGTTTTAATGCAAGGAGCATTACGGGTAAGGCAGATGAACTTAGAGCTTGGATTAATACTTGGAACTATGATGTTGTTGCCATTACAGAGACCTGGTTGAGGGAAGGGCAGGATTGGCAGCTAAACGTTCCAGGATTTAGATGTTTCAGGCGGGATAGAGGGGGATGTAAAAGGGGAGGCGGAGTTGCGCTACTTGTTCGGGAGAATATCACAGCTGTACTGCGAGAGGACACCTCAGAGGGCAGTGAGGCTATATGGGTAGAGATCAGGAATAAGAAGGGTGCAGTCACAATGTTGGGGGTATACTACAGGCCTCCCAACAGCCAGCGGGAGATAGAGGAGCAGATAGGTAGACAGATTTTGGAAAAGAGTAAAAACAACAGGGTTGTGGTGATGGGAGACTTCAACTTCCCCAACATTGACTGGGACTCACTTAGTGCCAGGGGCTTAGACGGGGCGGAGTTTGTTAGGAGCATCCAGGAGGGCTTCTTAAAACAATATGTAGACAGTCCAACGAGGGAAGGGGCGGTACTGGACCTGGTATTGGGGAATGAGCCCGGCCAGGTGGTAGATGTTTCAGTAGGGGAGCATTTCGGTAACAGTGACCACAATTCAGTAAGTTTTAAAGTACTGGTGGACAAGGATAAGAGTGGTCCGAGGATGAATGTGCTAAATTGGGGGAAGGCTAATTATAACAATATTAGGCGGGAACTGAAGAACATAGATTGGGGGCGGATGTTTGAGGGCAAATCAACATCTGACATGTGGGAGGCTTTCAAGTGGCAGTTGAAAGGAATACAGGACCGGCATGTTCCTGTGAGGAAGAAAGATAAATACGGCAATTTTCGGGAACCTTGGATGACGAGTGATATTGTAGGCCTCGTCAAAAAGAAAAAGGAGGCATTTGTCAGGGCTAAAAGGCTGGGAACAGACAAAGCCTGCGTGGAATATAAGGAAAGTAGGAAGGAACTTAAGCAAGGAGGGCTAGAAGGGGTCACGAAAAGTCATTGGCAAATAGGGTTAAGGAAAATCCCAAGGCTTTTTACACGTACATAAAAAGCAAGAGGGTAGCCAGGGAAAGGGTTGGCCACTGAAGGATAGGCAAGGGAATCTATGTGTGGAGCCAGAGGAAATGGGCGAGGTACTAAATGAATACTTTGCATCAGTATTCACCAAAGAGAAGGAATTGGTAGATGTTGAGTCTGGAGAAGGGGGTGTAGATAGACTGGGTCACATTGTGATCCAAAAAGACGAGGTGTTGGGTGTCTTAAAAAATATTAAGGTAGATAAGTCCCCAGGGCCTGATGGGACCTACCCCAGAATACTGAAGGAGGCTGGAGAGGTAATTGCTGAGGCCTTGACAGAAATCTTTGGATCCTCGCTGTCTTCAGGGGATGTCCCGGAGGACTGGAGAATAGCCAATGTTGTTCCTCTGTTTAAGAAGGGTAGCAAGAATAATCCCGGGAACTACAGGCCGGTGAGCCTTACTTCAGTGATAGGGAAATTACTGGAGAGAATTCTTCGAGACAGGATCTACTCCCATTTGGAAGCAAATGGACGTATTAGTGAGAGGCAGCACGGTTTTGTGAAGGGGAGGTCGTGTCTCACTAACTTGATAGAGTTTTTCGAGGAGGTCACTAAGATGATTGATGCAGGTAGGGCAGTAGATGTTGTCGATATGGACTTCAGTAAGGCCTTTGACAAGGTCCCTCATGGTAGACTAGTACAAAAGGTGAAGTCACACGGGATCAGGGGTGAGCTGGCAAGGTGGATACAGAACTGGCTAGGCCATAGAAGACAGAGAGTAGCAATGGAGGGATGCTTTTCTAATTGGAGGGCTGTGACCAGTGGTGTTCCACAGGGATCAGTGCTGGGACCTTTGCTCTTTGTAGTATATATAAATGATTTGGAGGAAAATGTAACTGGTCTGATTAGTAAGTTTGCAGACGATACAAAGGTTGGTGGAATTGCGGATAGCGATGAGGACTGTCGGAGGATACAGCAGGATTTAGATTGTCTGGAGACTTGGGCGGAGAGATGGCAGATGGAGTTTAATCCGGACAAATGTGAGGTAATGCATTTTGGAAGGTCTAATGCAGGTAGGGAATATACAGTGAATGGTAGAACCCTCAAGAGTATTGAAAGTCAAAGAGATCAAGGAGTACAGGTCCACAGGTCATTGAAAGGGGCAACACAGGTGGAGAAGGTAGTCAAGAAGGCATACGGCATGCCTGCCTTCATTGGCCGGGGCATTGAGTATAAGAATTGGCAAGTCATGTTGCAGCTGTATAGAACCTTAGTTAGGCCACACTTGGAGTATAGTGTTCAATTCTGGTCGCCACACTACCAGAAGGATGTGGAGGCTTTAGAGAGGGTGCAGAAGAGATTTACCAGAATGTTGCCTGGTATGGAGGGGATTAGCTATGAGGAGCGGTTGAATAAACTCGGTTTGTTCTCACTGGAACGAAGGAGGTTGAGGGGAGACCTGATAGAGGTATACAAAATTATGAGGGGCATAGACAGAGTGGATAGTCAGAGGCTTTTCCCCAGGGTAGAGGGGTCAATTACTAGGGGGCATAGGTTTAAGGTGAGAGGGGCAAGGTTTAGAGTAGATGTACGAGGCAAGTTTTTTACGCAGAGGGTAGTGGGTGCCTGGAACTCGCTACCGGAGGAGGTGGTGGAAGCAGGGACGATAGTGACATTTAAGGGGCATCTTGACAAATATATGAATAGGATGGGAATAGAAGGATACGGACCCAGGAAGTGTAGAAGATTGTAGTTTAGTCGGGCAGCATGGTCGGCACGGGCTTGGAGGGCCGAAGGGCCTGTTCCTGTGCTGTACATTTCTTTGATCTTTGTTCTTTGGAAAAAGCAACAAATTCCAAACAAGAAGCAGAAAAAGCAAGAAGCAGGTGTATTAATGGAAAGCAGAGTGGAGGGAATAGGATCCACATGACACCAAGAGGGTGCCGTGAAGGAGCAGGGTCAGTCAGACGATGCCCTGGCCTCGAACGCGCTGGCCACTGCAGGCACAATGAACCATTACTGACTCACTCCCTTACTGGACACAGCTGGTGAAAATGGAGGCGGGCACTGGGGTAGCCGTTTCAGAAACTGTTTACCAAGAGAAACTATGACATGTATCCCTAAAACCCTCAAAGATTTCACTTAAAACCTACACTGGGGAAGTAGTGCTGTTGAGGGGCCGCATCGATGTAAATGTGCAGATAACTGGACAGGCTGCAGAGTTGTCCCTGCACATTGTTAGAGGCCGCTATCCAATCCTAATGGGAGAACCTGGCTGGAGAGAATCGAGCTAAACCGGGGCGAGGTGAACCTCATGACATGAGGTCATAACTCCCAATGACTTTAAAGAAACGTGTCATAGTCTTTAATGGAGAGCTGGGAAGCATGAAATTGATCTCAGCCAAGCTAAAGATTAAGGTAGAAAGCCAAGCAAGCTGTTTAAAGGCTGGTTAGGGCCATACACCATCAGGCCCACGGTCAAGGCAGAATTAGAGAGGCTGGACGAACCCCGTTTATGCGATTGGGCGACACCGACAGTACCTGTGATGAAGAAAGATGGTTTGGTACGCCTATGTGGCGATTATAAAGTCACTGTCAATCCGGTACCGTGTGCAGAGCAGTATATCTGCCTTTAAATCGATGATGTATTTGCTGGGATGGCTGGAGGCCTCAGTAACATTGACCTTAGTCAAGCTCATCTCCCGATTAACAAGGATCCAGATTCACAACAATATTTGGCGATTGTGACATTCTACGGTCTATTCAGATATAAAACACCTCCATTTGGCATCACGTGTTGTTCCAACGTGCCACAGATCAAATTCTGAGTGGACGAGATGGAGCCCAGTGCTACTTAGATGATATCTTACTTACTGGAAAGAATAAGGAAGAGCATCTTCAAAATTTAGATGCTACACCCAGAGACTAGAGGAACATGGAAGGATAATTCTGAATTCTTCAAATTGTCGAAAGAGGGACGCGTATGGGATTTGCACAAATCACCTTCAAAAGTAAAAGCCATTAACCGAGACACCTGTGCCTTGCAACGTGAATCAACCACGATCGTTTTGGTCTTATTAAACTATTACAAAATGTTTGTCACTAATCCAGCAGCTATTCGAAAGCCTTTACACAACTTATTGTGTCAAACCAAGAAATGGGAATGGTGGATCGATGTGAGACCTTCGTACAAGCTGAAGAGGCAGTACTAAAGTCAGATCCTGACACACTTTGATCCAAAGTTACCCTTTCTCCTGGCTTGGGGTGCATCACCTGATGGGGTGGGAGCTGGAGTTTCCCAAGTATTCCCAATGGTGAAGAGGGGCCAATGCTGTGTGGATCAAGGTCCTTGAACAAAGCAGGAATGAACTCTGCACAGACAGTGAAGGAAACCTCAGGCATCATTTATTCCCAATATCCATATGGACAGAAATTTACTAACGGACCATCAATCACTGACAGCGATACGTGAAGGTTACGTGAAGGTTTGTCTGCGTTTGCTTGTTCAATTTCAAAGAGAAATAAAATGAGGCTTACAGCTGGCAAAGATCATAAATGAAGAAAGCAAAGTTATTAAGTTTATTTTTACCTAAAAATGGTGACCATGAAGACAATATGAAAGATTTTTATATTCTGGGAAGGTACTCCCAATGAAAGTTAAGGAGCTGGATTCTCCGTTTCGGAGACTCAGTGCGAAGGATCGGTGGCGCTTTATGCAAAAGAAATTGGCGGCGCCACCTCGCCGATCCTGCGACCGGCTCCCACGATATAAACGGCTGGAGAATAGCCGGCTCTGTGGCCGCACCGAGCAGGGTGACGACCTGCAGCGGTGGCGTTATAAAACATGGCGCCGGCCATGCACGGACCCAGCCTGACAGATAGTGCTCCCCAGGCCTCCCCCGCCCCCCGGCCAGCGGCACGGCTCCCGCCCGACTGGCAGCCACCACGGGTTCCCGACCGCTGAGACCACACATCCCCCACACCCGTCGGGGACGGAACATCGGGGGACGCACTGAGGCCGTCCCAACAACGTGCGGCGCACGATGCGGTGACGCCATTTCGAGGGGAGAGAGCAGACAAAACCTGCGCCAAACAGGCGCCGCCCCCCATTTCGGCGTCAAAAGGGATTCTCCGCCCGAGTGCCGATTACGAAATTGGTGTCGGGAATGATGAATCCCAGCGAAGAACAATTGATTTAAAGATGAAAGAGAAAAAATATATTTAAAGCAAGATTGGAAAGTGAGAGGAGGAGTGATGCAATATCCTGCCGGGGGGGGGGGGGGGGGGGTGATGCAATAATCCTGCCGTCTGTTCAGTGCTGGGACAGACCTGTACAGTAAGCAGCCTCCAGCCGCCCCTAGAGGAGCGTCCGTCTCTTCCAGAGAGCATGGGGTTTGTTACATGTCTTGGATTCTACTGTCGAGTAAGGAGCGAAAGGCCCCTGCGAAATACTTCCCATAGCAACAGCATTGCAGTATTGCAGAATTTTCTACAGATTAAGAATCCCTCGGGAGTGCTGTCTGGAAATGGGTGTTTATTTGTGAGTCTAATTAAGTGGAAATCTTTTGGGAAAGGTTTGTAAGACTTAAGTTTAACTGTGTAAATAAAATCTTGCAAGTTTAAGTTTACTTCTGTGAAGAAATGTTACAATTTAAATATTTTGTCATGTGAGAGTACCTTTAAGAAATGGGTGTTTATCAGTGATGTCAGAGTGTGGGTGGAGCTTGGCTGTCTCTCAGCTTTTTACTTTCATTTTGGGCTGGTTGCTGTCGGGTGTGTTTGTTTTGTTTTCAGTGTTGGAGCTGAAGCCAGACAGAGCAGGTGTACAGTTGATCTCTCTGCCACGAAAAGACTATCTCTTGATCATTTGGTGAATTCAGAATTATAAATGTTCTCAGTAGTGAATATAAACCTAATGTGCTTCTGTTAAAAGGTGTTTCTTTTGTCTTCTGGATGTTGTTTGGGAAGTTACTAAGGATTACTTAGTGTTGTATTCTTTGGGGGTTGTATTTGAATTAATGGTTGCTAAGATGTTCACTGTATGTTTTAAAAAGGTTAACTTGAGTTCATAGAATAAACATTGTTTTGCTTTAAAAAATACTTTTCCATTTCTGCTGTCCCACACCTGTAGAGTGGGCCGTGCGCTCCCCATACCACAATCTAGTAAAAGTTGTGGGTCAGGTGAACTCCATGATACACTTTGGGATTCTCTAAACCCTGGCCCATAACAATTTAAAATCCCAAAAAGTAATATTAGAATGTTCACTCCTGACTTTAGTGCATACACCTTCTTGGTGTGAGGGTCCTTCCTGTTTATTCCTTTATTTCACCATTATCATTTTTGGTCCATGGATGATTAATGGACATGTGTCTTTACGTTCAGCAGCAGAGAGAATGAGGAATTTAGAAGTTATCGGAGAGAACACTGTTAGTCTTTGCCAGTTTGAACAGGAGCTTCAGACTTTTCGGCACCAGAGAGAGAGATGGGGTGGGACTCGGTCTGATTGATTTTCTGGTGGCCAGTGAATTGGGCAAAAGGCTGTACTCTGCCCGGTTACAGGTGGTGATTGGATCCCATTACAGTGGGATGGTTTTTCGAGACCGGAAGGAGCAGTTGAGTCCGAGACACACTCACACCTGCTTTCTCTCCCTCTCCAGAAAAGCTGTGAATGATGTAACCCTGAAGCTGCGGAGAGCCATAATGAATCTACAGTAAAACCTCAGATTCTAAAATCAATCTGAAACAAGGATTTGTTTTTTTCCTTTTACTCGTTTCTTCCCCTGTGTGTGTGAGTGAGTGAGTGTGTGTGGTGTGTGGTGTGTGGTGTGTGGTGTGTGGTGTGTGGTGTGTGGTGTGTGGGGTGTGGGGTGTGGGGTGTGGGGTGTGGGGTGTGTGGTGTGTGGTGTGTGGTGTGTGGTGTGTGGTGTGTGGTGTGTGTTAGTGTGTGTTAGTGTGTGTTAGTGTGTGTTAGTGTGTGTTAGTGTGTGTTAGTGTGTGTTAGTGTGTGTTAGTGTGTGTTAGTGTGTGTCAGTGTGTCAGTGTGTCAGTGTGTCAGTGTGTCAGTGTGTCAGTGTGTCAGTGTGTCAGTGTGTCAGTGTGTCAGTGTGTCAGTGTGTCAGTGTGTCAGTGTGTCAGTGTGAGAGTGGGCATGAGAGTAAATGTGTGTGTGTGAGTTGGGAACGTGTGAGAGTGTGTGTGAGTGGGTGAGTGCGTGTGTGTGGGTGAGTGAGTGTGTGTGTGTCAGTGTGTGAGTTGTGAGTGTGTGTGAGTGAGTGAGTGTGTGTGTGAGAGTGCGTGAGAGTGTGTGTGAGTGTGTTTGAGTGAGTGTGGGAGGGTGTGAGAGTGTGTGTGTCAGTGTGTGAGAGTGTGTGTGTCAGTGTGTGAGAGTGAGTGTGTCTGTCAGTGAGTGTGTCAGTGTGTGT